>NW_008360323.1:1791966-1793327 GCF_000622305.1 Nannospalax galili | reverse complement strand
AGCTATATCAAGAAAGTAAACATAAATAAAAATGATAGGATTCAATACCCATCTTTCATTAATAACTTTAAATACTAACGGACTGAACTCCCCCGTCAAAAGATACAGACTATGTGAATGGATTAAGAAACAAAACCCATCTTTTTGTTGTCTGTAAGAAACACATCTAACTTTCAAGGACAGACAATATCTCAAAGTGAAAGGATGGAAAAAATATACCAAGCAAAAGCAGGTGTAGCAATTCTAATATCTGAAAAAAATAGACTTTAAACTAAAATTAACCAGAAAAGACAAAGAGGGCCACTTCATTTTGATCAAAGGAACAATGAATCAAGAAGATATTACAATCATGAACATATATTCACCAAACTCTGGTGCACCCAACTTCATAAAAACAATACTACAGGACTTCAAGACCCAGATTAACCCGAACTCATTAATAGTAGGGCACTTCAATACCCCACTGTCTCCATTAGATAGGTCAACAGGGCAGAGAGTTAACAGAGAGATGTCTGAATTAAACAATACCATATATCAAATGGACTTAATTAGACATCTACTGAGTATTCCACCCAAGCTCCAAAGGATATACTTTCTACTCAGCACCCCATAGAACCTTCTCCAAAATCGACCATATACTGGGGCACAAAACAAACCTCAACAAACGCAAAAAGAATGAAATAATTCCATACATTTTATCAGACCACAGTGCAATAAAGCTTACAATCAACACCTGAAGAAGCTCTAATCACATGAACACATGGGGGTTAAACAACACACTCCTGAATGATGAATGGGTCAAAAAAGAAATTAAGAAAGAAATAAAAGTATTCCTGGAATTAAATGAAAAGGACAATACAACACGACAAAACCTCTGGGACAAGGTGAAAGCAGTCCTTAGAGGGAAGTTTACAGTTTTAAGTGCCTACATCAAAAAATCGGAAAGAACACAAATAAACAACTTAACGTTGCAACTCAACACACTTGAAAAGCAACAGCAAATGAAAGCCAAACCCAGGAGACAAGAAGAAATAACAAAAATCAGGGCAGAAATTAATGAAATGGAAACAAAGAAAATAATACAAAGAATCAACAATTCCAAGAGCTGGTACAACTCAACACACTTGAAAAGCAACAGCAAATGAAAGCCAAACCCAGGAGACAAGAAGAAATAACAAAAATCAGGGCAGAAATTAATGAAATGGAAACAAAGAAAATAATACAAAGAATCAACAATTCCAAGAGCTGGTACTTTGAAAAGATAAATAAGATTGACAGACCGCTAACCCAACTAACCAAAAGAAAGAAAGAGCACCTACAAATCAACAAAATCAGAGATGAAAGGGGAAACATAACAACAG
>NW_008360323.1:1789481-1790574 GCF_000622305.1 Nannospalax galili | reverse complement strand
ATAGACCCATAGACCAATGGAACAAAATTGAAGACCCAAATATGAGCAAATGCAATTTCAGCCACCTGATATTTGACAAAAGTGCCAAAAACATTAACTGGTGGAAAGACAGCATGTCCAGCAAATGGTGCTGGCAAAACTGGATCTCCACTTGTAGAAGAATGAAACTAAACCCCTATCTTTCCACCCTGCACAAAAGTCAATTCCAAATGGCTCAAAGACCTCAATGTAAAGCCTGAAACTCTGAAAGTATTAGAAGAAAACATTGGGGAAAACCTATAAGATATAGGTGTAGGAAAGGACTTTCTAAACCAGACATCAATTTCTCAGGAAGCAAGGGCAAGAATTAACAAATGGGAACTCATTAAGCTAAAAAGCTTCTGTATATCAAAGGAGACAACCAAGAAACAAAAAACCCACAGAATAGGAGAAAATCTTCACCAGTGACATATCCGGGAGAGGTTTAATAACCAGAATATGTAACAAACTCATAACAGAGAACCAAGACAAGAAGCAACCCAATTAAAAGATGGGCTAAGGAGCTGAACAGAGAGTTCTCAAAAGATGAAGATGGCTACGAAACATCTTAAAAGATGTTCAACATCACTAATAATTAGGGAAATGCAAATTAAAACCACTTTAAGATTTCATCTTACTCCAGTCAGAATGACTGAGATCAAGAGAACAAATGACATCGAATGCTGGTGAGGATATGGGGAGAAGGGAATGCTCAATCACTGCTGGTAGGATTGCAAACTGGTGCAACCGCTACAGAAAGCAGTGTGGAGAACTCTTAAAAAACTAAAATGAATCTACCATATGATCTGATTATACCACTCCACGGCATATACCTAAAAAACTAATCCTACTGCAGAGATACTTGTACGTCCATGTTTGTTGCTGCTCTTTTCACAATAACTAAGAGTCCCTCAACTTATGAGTGGATAATGAAAATGTGATATATTTACACAATGAAGTTCTACTCAGCAGTAAAGAAAGACGAAATCATAAAAATTGCAAGTAAATGGATGGAGCTAGAAACTGTTATACTAAGTAAAGTAACACAGACTCAGAATAACAAATGACGTATATT
>NW_008360323.1:1788404-1789397 GCF_000622305.1 Nannospalax galili | reverse complement strand
TATGTCTTATAGGGTTTTTACAGTTATACAATATTGCACTCAGTATAAATTTTAATTTTTAATAATGAAATGGAGATCTTTTTAAAGGTTAAAACATCATTTAATTTATGTCTTATAGGGTTTATACTGAGTACAATATTGTATAACTGTAATAATTCAACTGTAAGCCTAAAAATTTACAGCCAAATTTGAAAGAGATGCATCCTACTTCAGGAAAACGTTATTGAATATGTCAATTGTGTTGTAATGATATGCTTCTTCTAAGTATGTTGTTATTAAATAAATCATTTTTAAAAATTAAAAAAAAAACCAGACTGGTGGAATTAACCTTCTTGGGTGTTTAACAGACACACTTTGAGGTCTATAATAATTTGGTCAGAGGGACATAAAGGACACCTTTTGCTCCTTGCCCTCCTAGGTCGACTAGTTCCAGGGGACTATGAGCATCTCTCAAAATGTCCTATAACGGTGGTGGGTCACCTGTCCTCTTGATCAAGAAGGCAGAGGAGACCCCACCAGATGGACCTGAACCAGTGTCCAGTCTATAAAGAGGAGGGACAACACAGAGGAATCATTTCCTCCATGCTTCCAAGCAAAGGCAGCCATGGTCGAGTAGGACCTTTGACTTATCATCACACAACACCTTTGACTTATCTTCATATAGGCAGAACTGGTAAAAGGAAGGAGCCAGGGCTCCTCCCAAACCCATGTGACCCATGAGGAAGAGATCTTCAAATGACCTTAAGAGTAAAAATAAATCGGCTTATCTGGGCCAACTGTATGGCCTTAAACACCCAAAAGGAAAGTATAACCAAAGATTAAAGGGGCCAACATAATTTCATAAGAGTCTATATGTATAGCTAAAGGCTACATAACAAGCAACAATGCCAGACAGGTGATACCTTCTTTTGAGTTGTTGGCCAGGGTGGCCAAAGGGTTTCCCTGATAGTAACCCAGCATGACTGGGAAAATGAACAGCAGACCCCAATCTTA
>NW_008360323.1:1735283-1787776 GCF_000622305.1 Nannospalax galili | reverse complement strand
TACAATATTGTATAACTGTATTAATTCAACTGTAAACCTAAAAATTTATAGGCAGTTCTGAAGGAGATGCACCTTAGCTCTGGAAATTGTTATTGAATATGTCAATGCTGTTGTAATGAAATGCTTCTGATTGTGTGGTTATTAAATAATTTTTAAAAATTAAATGATATCTACAAACAACACAGTATATTTTAAGCATGATCAACATGTATATACACATGACTGAATGATTAAATCTAGTTAATTAATAAATGAAGCTTCACATCAAAAAATGTTCAGTGTAATTAAATAATAGATTTGAATAATACAATCGTTCTGTGTACTTTTTAGAAACAGTGAATTATGTTAAAGAATTACTGCACAAATTCCATGCAATATCTATAAATACTTCATTGGTATTTGTTTATGCTATTTGATACTGGAAGAGTTGAGTCCAAAATCATTTGAATGCATAATGTTAAAAAATATTGAGAGATGGCTCAGCAGTTAAGAGAGTGTGTTGTTCTTGCAGAAGTCCTGAGTTCACTTCCCAGCACCCATGTCAGTTGTTTCATAACCTGTAACTTCAGCTCCAGGGGATCTGATGCCTTCTTCTGGACTATTCATGTTCCTGTACCCACACATTCACACACACACACACACACACACACACACACACAAACACAAACACACAAATACATGCAATTAAAAATATAAAAATAAATCTTAAACATGAGAAAATTTGGAAAAATTGTAATTTTGTATCTCAAACTCTACAACAGTATTGAGTCAGTATGGCTATGCCACAGAAGTAAAACATGACCCAAAACAGAGACCACAAAGAAACCTGAAAATACATGGTATCATCTAGTAACAAATCATAATACACAGCTTAAAACACCAGGATATTTTGCTTGGCAATCTGCAGTCTGGATGGGGCTCAGCAAAGATAACCACTCTACGCTACTCTACTCAGGCCTGGGGCTCTAATAGGTGTCACTGGCCAAATATCTCTCACACAACCTCAAAAGTTCTCCACAGTATCTCTCACATGAGCTCCTAATCATAGCAACCTCAGAACTGGACTTCCTATTTGATATTAGGGTTCCAAGAGCGAGCGTTACAAAACTTAACATTCTAAGAGACCCAGGCCTAAACTGGAAGGTTTTTATGACCTAGCCTCAATCACTTTTGCTACATTATATTAGTCCAAACAGATGAGTAAGGGCCAATAGTATTCAAGGAGGAGGAATTAGGACCCATTCTCCATGGGAGGTACAGCAAAGAATTCGTAGCAATTTACTATGAGTAGAAATGCAATATGATTGCTAGGGGGCATTTGGGGGTGGGGAAGAAGGAAATGTTGAGCTCTGACTCACATCACATGCAAATATAACAGTTGTGTGGGTTAACAATTCAGAAAGGAAAACACACCAATAAAAGGCCTACAGAAAGAATGATGGCAAGTTTAAAGCACTAAGAATAGAAAACAGTAAAAATCACTCTTTTCCCTCATACTACCACCCTGCAAAATTGTCCTGACACATCAGCCTTTCCAACCCTGTGTAGGTTCTATGTCAGGAATTTTTTTTCAGACATTAGGGTATGAAAAATCCAGTAGAAAGTGTTAGGGTTTGAGAATCGAGAATAATTCCCACAGATACCCAAAAAGATTATACAAAAGTTTATTTAAGAATTTAGAGGAAAAAAGATAATAACCAAATAGCGGCTAGCCGGACACAGACTTCACTAGCCAAATATGGAGTCTGGCCCCGAACAATAGAGGGCAGGAGCTTTTATTGGGGCACTCCATAGAAACCCGCGTGTGCCAAGCATTTTTTAAAAATAATTGGATGTCCCCATATCCTGTGTACAGGGAAAGTCTTAATTGGATGTCCCCATATCTTGTGTACGGGGAAAGTCTTGATTGGTAGGGGCTGTCTTCAGGGCACTGGAATGTGCTGACTAATATCTTTTAGAGTCAGAAGTTTTTGTTCATACCTTATAAGGCTTTTACATGTACAATATGCCTGAGCCTGTCTGGGCTTGTCTAAAGAAGCTAGCCAAAATGGAGTCAGAGCATTCTTGTTCTTCAGAAAGAATATGTCAAATTTCAGGTATTATGGGGCTGGAGATATGGCTCAGCAGTTATGAGCACTGGCTTCTTTTGCAGAGAACCTGGTTCAGTTCCCAGCACCTACATGGCGGCTAACAACTGTCCATAACTCCAGTTCCAGGGGATCTGACATCCTCTTTTGGACCCTGTGAGCATTGCACACACATAGTACATACATGCAGGCAAAACACACATAAAACAATAATGAAGAAAAATTTTTTAATTAAAAAAATAATTTCAGATATTTTTCAGATTTGAACATCCAGTGGTCCAAATTCAAATTTCAGTGTCGAGTTCAGCTTTACTGCTTTCTAAGCTTGGGAAAGACAAGCAAGAGAGGACTGTGGTCTTTTGTTCAGTATTTTTCTCCCTTGCCCTAGGCTCCCTTTGCTCAGGAGCACAGCCAAAGGGGACAGGGGAGAAGAACGGCTCAGTAGACTAATGCTGTTGGAACCTGTTCTTCATCATGACAGTCACCTCAAAGCTGCCGTGTCTCTTGTGTTACAACCACAGCTGAGCTTGTAGGGGGCTGTCAGGTATAAGAGTAGCTGGTAAAAGTGCCACCCATATACAGAAGGGCTAAACCTTTAATCACTGAGATATGGTATATGCAGGAGACCAAAACCAGAGAACATGAAGAATTCCTTTTCCGTGTGTCAGGTAGCAGTGCTCCAGTGGAGGGTCAGCACAGGTGGAGAGGTTGTCTCACCATTGATGGAGCCCCAGGCGAAAGAGCCCAGCACCTTATTAAGACTGGGGTGAGGAGGATGAAAGGAAAAGGACTACAAGTACTAGCTATGCTGGGTATTCAGAGCTGAGGTGGGGAACTATCGTCAACGACACAGGGGGTCTCTGAAAAAGTACCAAAGAGGCCTAGGGGGTGAAGGCACCTGAGTAAGCTATGTAAACATGTGAAAGAGCATGACAGCAGGGGACTGCGTCTTTGACTAGCACTCCACCAGGACTTCAGTGCACCAGCTGAGCATCAAGAAGACACGCATCTCTGCCGTGAGGCCTGCCAGGTGGAGCCCAGCAATGGAGCTCTGGCCTGGAAAGCCAGCCTTGCACTATGTCTTACCTCTTGTTCCATCCAAAGACCACCCCCTACCCCTCAACACACACACATACACACATGCAGATTCCTTCCCCTGGAACTGAAGCCCCACCCCCACCTCCGCAGGCTGGCACTTTTTTTTTTTTTTTAAGAACAGGTTCCAACACCACCAGTCAGCTTGAGCCATTCCTTTCATCCCTGTCCCCTTTGGAGAATCACTGTGGTAGTACAGTGTGCAACAGAGGGAGTAGAGGACAAGGGAAAAGAATGCTGAGCAAGAGACCATAGTCCTCTGTCTTGCTGAGAAAGGAGGAAAACTGAATTTAGAGACTGAAATATGGATTTGGGTAACATTGGATGTTCAGTAGTAGGATATCCAGAATCAGACCCAAGACCCAGGTGTGCTGGGCACACTCTACCAATGAGCCACAGTCCTTGATCCTGCACTATCCTGCAGCTTCAGTTGTTTTCTTTTGTTTTGTTTTGTTTGTTCTCAGTAAAAGTAACACACTCAGTCTCTCTGCCACCAGGACATTATGGGGCATTGATTTCAGACTCTCAAGAAAAAGGATGCTCTCAAAGTTTCGCACTTCATCCTCCTGGAGGCACTTGTGGAGGTTGCATCAGAGTCCTCCTTTGGCTTGAAGTGACTGAAAACAGCTATTGAAGAAAGGAATTGTATTATTTTACAAAGCAATACCTTTGAAAATTTTGTTTAAGCCAGTCATGGTAGCATGTGCCCATAATTCCAGCACTGAAGAGACTAAGGCAGGAGGGTCATAAGTTTGAGGTCCATTTGGATTACAAAAAGGAAGATGATCAATTTAAGAAATCTTCAAATACCCTTTCATATGACTCCCCTGCCCTCTTGTCAGGAGACAGTCACACACAGTCACACACAGTCATACAGTCTTTGAGTCATACACAGACTGAAAATTCAAGCATAACTGGGGAAGGCCCCAAGCTTACTTCCATTCTCTTTATAAACTCAGAAAATAAAAAGAGACTTATTTGGATTGGTGTGATCCTGAATAGTATCTTTGTACATGTGGCTTCTCTCTACCTCATTGTGAAAAAATGAGATGTACGTGTATATGTGTACATATGTATGTATATGTACATATCCACATATAGAGATTCCTCACCTCTCTTTAGAAAGTGACAATGTTTATCATCTTGAATTCCCAACACTTCTTCCAAGACTCCAGGGAATAAGAAAAAAATTCATGTAACATATCTTATTTATAATATTTAAATATATTTAAAGTATATAATCTTTATGATAAAACATAAAATTAGGACAAAGAAGCCTTTAAAAGTTCTACATATCAGAGTAAAAGGTTTGCCTTTATTGTTCCCCATTGAGATGGGTAAAATGGTCTGTCTGTTTTATGAAGCATGTAGTGAAAAATATAAATCCCCAACAAATCTCATTTTTGATTCTTTAATTCCTCCCTGACAGTCTCTTCATCTCTCTCCTGTATTTCTCCCTTCTTTATCTCCCCAGCATCTCTAGTCTCCCCAAATCCATCTTCTCCCCAAAATTCAGTTATGACTCTTAAGTTATTATGCACCTTCCATAAAGTAAAGCCATCAGTTAGCTGAGTGGCTCCTCCTCAGGAAACATCTATTTTACCTATAAATAGGTATTCGCCACCTCAAAAGGCTTACCAACAATTTTCTCACCAAAACGTTTGTCTTGCTATAGAAAATCTCCTTGGAGTTGTTGGCCAAGGAGTCCAAGAAACTCCTAAAACAATATAGGCTATTGCCTTTCCCAGGGTTGCCTCCCAGAACTTGAACATACGACCAGATTGCTAATGACACCACACACTTTGGACATAGGACTATGGGGAATTGAGCTGAAACTGACCTGAAACCCTCCCAAGGGATAAGTACTCATAGTATTGGAAAGTACTATACAAGCTGCCCAGGGAGAAAAGCAATCAGTAGTCCTACCCAGCTATCAAGCTTTTGATCCTCAACAATGACCAGACCAGCAGGATAGCCCCAATGGTGCAGTAGCTGCACTTTTATCTTGGAGTTAACTAACAGCCATCCAATTTGACTTAAGGCCCACTCAATTGGAGAGAATCCATGTCTGGTACTGTAAACCTAGCCAAATACCCATGGCTGGAGGGGTCAAAGATCCTACAACCTAAAACCTACTGCTGCCATTTTCCTAAACCAATAATTTCTAACTATATTCAAAATCCTTACTCTATGGCCACAGATAAATGTAACCCGCACTCCTCATCAAAGAAGCTTTTCTTTGCTGAAGATGGAGACTGTTACAGAGATCCACAACTGGGAATAGGTGACTGTGCCAGCCCCAGTTGGTACATGTGCAATGTAATCCCTACACCTAGAGCAGAAAGAGTGTTATATCCAGAGGACTAAGATGTCTGCTGCTAGTGTCTTCTAGACATGACAGGGAAGCTCCACCCATGAGATCTCCACAATATGGCTAACAGAACAAGACCTGCGCAGTGAAAACACCGGTTGACATGCCAATGTGAATGGGCAGCATACTACAATGTCACACCTCTAGATGACGAGCTACAGGCAATCAATGGCCACTAAGGGATGGAGAATCAGTCTTCTCCAGGGACAAACTCCCTGATAGGTTATCCTAAAGATATATACATAAGAGCAGCACTAAGTAGGCTCTTTAGTGTTTATATATACTGCTTAATTCTATATATGCGTGTATGTGAATGTAGCAATAGTAATTATGGAAAATGAGGTCATGAACTGAAAGGGAGTGGAAGGGCACAGGAGGAGTTAAAGGGGAAGAGGGAGGGTAGAAATGCTATATAGTACTCATACATGAAATTCTCAATAAATTTTTAATTAAAAATAAGCCCATTGCCTTGGAAATTCAGGTATGGTGACACAAGCTTGTAATCCCAGCACAGAGGACACTGAGGCAGGACGATACAGAGCTCAAAGCAAGTCTGTGATGCATAGCAAGTCTAAGTAGTTTACTCTCCTCTCTCTCTCTCTCTCTATCTTTTTTTCTGTCTCTTTCTCTCTGTCTCTCTCTCTCTGCCTCTCTCTCTCTCTCTCTCTCTCTCTCTCTCTCTCTCTCTCACACACACACACACACACACACACACATGCATCTTCAAAAAGTGTTGCAAATGGTTTGAACAAGACTCACTCTCAGACCTAATGATAAAGGAGCAAATTAGTTACATCAGCTAAATTTAAAATGTACTTATCCTTCGACCCAGCTATTATGCAGCTAGGAATCTACCCCACAGAAAGAGTAGCCCAGTGACATGAAGAGAATCATTGCTGGGCCTTTTGCTTGAAATGAACTCTTTCCAGAGGCCTTCAGGCTTCTATCTCCCCACTTCCCCCAATTCTTTGCTCAGGTCTGCTCTCCTTAGGGAGATTTTCTGTGATCCTCTTATTTCTGTGTCCTCATCTGACAGTCTATACTATTTTATTACTTTCACAACCAGGTTCACCCACTAATACAGAACCAATTTTGTTGTTCTTGCTCATTGCTTTATTACTATTGACTAAACAATTTCCAGAGTTACAGATATTCAGTAAGTTCACGCTAAATGAAAAAATGAATTGAAACATTGCTTAAAAAAGCAAAAAACAAGCCGGGCATGGTGGCTCAAGCCTTTAATCCCAACACTCAGGAGGCAGAGGCAGGCAGATCTCTGTGCGTTCAAGGCAAGCCTAGTCTACATAGCAAGTCCCAGGTCAGCTGGGGCTACAGGGAGACCCTGTCTCAAAAAGACCAAAAAGAAGAAGGAGGAGGAACAGGAACAAGAGGGGGGGTAGGAGGAGGAGGAACAGAAAAAAATTAATGATTATTAAATAATGGTAAATTAATTGCAAAAATATTATACTACCATTAAAATATACTATATGTTTATGTAAACCAACTGGTAAGCAGATTCATGATATATTGTTAGGCTTTCAAAATACAATCATTGAACGGTTAATGTAAATTATAATTTTAAGTGCAAACACAAATAAAAACAGCAAAGGTCTGAAAGAATGTATCCCCATTAACAATGGTGAAATCTGGAAAGTCAAATGGAGCAGGGAAAGAAGCAGGAAAAAGGAACATCTCTGATTGCTGCCATCAGCCTCTGCTAAACACCCCAGTCACAAGATCCCAAGGACAGCATTGTCTTGACACGAACCCATCCTCAGGCTCAGGTACATGGATCCCAAGTCCAGACCCCAGCACAGTGCCTGACGTTTAGATGATCCCTCACAGGAACCTACCAATGTAGTGTTCAACCCTCACATTCAGAGAATAGTCTAGGTGTTCAGGACTCCAGAATTCCCTGCTTTGTAGTTTCAGTCTCATCCCAGGGCCTGTCTGGCCTTTTTCCTAGGACTGCCTCTCCAAGTGAGGCTTGAGCCAATAGTGCCCTCTGCCCCATACCTCAGTGGCCGTCAGAGGCAGCTGTCAGAATTAGGGGACAAAGCTCAGGTGTAGGTTAGGGATTCTGTGGGACTCTTGTTGCTAAGAGATGCCATGCCTGAACAGACAACATGGTTACCCCTGGCTGGGTCCCTCCATTTGTCCTCAGCACCAGGTCCTTTATAGGCTTTTCTGGAGCTATCTGTGTCAGCCTTCGGCCTGATGCCCACATGCTGCTCAGGCTGGCCGTGCTTCCCACTGCATGGTGGCCCAGTTGCTCTCCACTGCCCTTGGACTGGACTCCACTGAAAGAAGGCATCTGCTTCCGGAATGCCACAACACACTGACCAGGACAAACAACAAATATCGCCCTGTCTCAGACACTGCCAGAGCAAATGTCTCTGTCAGTCTGAAGCCACTGGCTAGTAGGCATCCTGTCAGCACCTTGTGGCCAGCTCCTCAGCGCACCTGCCACTGACTGCCATTCTTCAGGACTGTGGGAAACACAAGCCTCCTCTGGCCTGCCTTTTCCTCTAGTCTCACTCCAGTCTGGTTCTGTCTCTTCCCCTAAATCCACCTGTCATCCTGTGATTATTGATCAGCCCGCCCTCCCTTCTCAGATTCCCTCTGCGATCCCTAGTCATTGTAAGCTGTTCCCGGATGTCACAGCTTTTGCTACACACACCCTCCACTTTCTTGATTCCATCTCCCAGTCCTAGGCTGTCAAGTGTTTCACCACTCAGAAAACAAGGAGAGGGACATGCATCATATTTTCTCGCTGTCAGTTGCTGCTGCAGAGTGTTACCCTGTCCCCTCCATATCAAAGCTTCCCCATTGAGGCTTTAAGCCACCGTCTGGAGCTTTAGCTCTTATGTTCCACCATCACTGACTGTCTAGTCACGTCTGTATTTATGATAGATTTGCACTCCTAACTCAGACTTGTTAGCTTTTTTCTCCATTTCTGCTTTCATTCTAGAGTCTACATGATTCCACTAGCCACCATGACATCCAACCACACATCACAGCCCCTCCACTCTCTCCTTCACTTCAGCAACTCGCTTCTATTCCAAATGCAGCTCATAGGATTTTCTACAACTGTTCTACTGCTCAACTTAGAGACTGTGATGGTTATTCTGAAATTGCATCATCCCACAGTTGACTGTCCCAACTCTTAGACTTCCTCAATATTCCCAACACTTAATCCCACATGTTCCCAACTCTGTCGGCTCCTGTCCACTAACAGGACTTCCAGTTAACCCTCCAATTAGCACTGTTGACAAAAACCTGGTTGTGCCACTTTCCCACTTAGCATTCCTCAAAGCGTTTCTAGAAACTTCAGATTCCTTCAGCAATGTCCTTTATTATTGGACCGCTCACTCCTCAGGCTGACACAAACATCTTGCATTCAGGCTTTGCTGTCCATCCACCAAGAATCCCTTTCTCTCCTCTTTCCTCCTGCCTAACTTAACTTTGAAAATATTTTGATTTTTCATTCAACTTTCTATTATAAAATAATCATAGTCATATGTAGTTATCAGAAATAATAGAGATCACGTGTAACCTTTACCCAGCTTTCCCCAATAGCAACTTCTTACAAAGCCACAGTCATAGTAAAGGTTAGTGTATTGTAGTCTGCTATAGTATCTGAGTGCAGTGTCGTTTAGCACAGTACAGTATCAGAACCAAGATGTCAGTGTTGACACAGTCAAAACTTAAAAGACTTATGTCATCACAAGGATTCCTCCTGCATAACATCCTTAAGCCCAGAAACCACTAACATGTTATCTTCTTCAGGAACATTATAGTTTGTAACCTTTTAGGATGTTTTGGGTTTTTTGTTTTGGTTTTTGTTTTTTGTTTTTTTTTTTTTAACTTAACATGATTCTCTAGAGAATCTTTTAAGTTATATTATCAGAAGTTCATTCTTTTGCTGTCAAATAGCATTCCAGGGAAATAATCTGGATTGTTTAAAGATACGGGGTTTTGTATTATAAACAGAGTTACTATAAACAACCACGTTAAGACAATTTTGTGTGGGTGTGAGCTTCCATATCTTAGGTATTAATGTCCACGAGTACACTCGCCAGAGCATAAGGTCGTTGTATGTGTATTATCTTTAAGAAATGGCCGAACTTTCCAAAAGTGGCTGTACTGTCACGTTTCTACAGGGTTGTCCCTTCCATGATGTGAGGTCACAGGCAGACGGTACCTCCTATGAAGAAGGAGATCTTTACGAGACACCAGATCTACCGGCATGTTGATCTCAGATTTTTTCAAGCTCCAGAACCATGAGAAATAAGTACACAGGTGTGTGTGTTTAGAAGCTACCCCACGATCTTCTGTTCCAGTAACCTGGGCCAATCAGTGTAGGGAGCATTGGCAGACTTGGTAAAAGTGGAACTGGAGTTTTCTATTTGGCCTTTCTGGTATAGATGAACACTGGGCCAGAGTGTTGCCTCCTCTCCAGTGCTTGTCCAAAGCAAGGTAGGTAGGTATTGACTGAATTTTTTTTTTTTGTGTGTGGTCTTTTTGAGGTAGGGTCTCCCTGTGGCCCCAGGTGACCTGGAACTCATTACGTAGACGAGGTTGGCTTTGAACGCACAGTGATCCACCTGCCTCTGCCTCCCCACTATGCCCAGCCTTTTTGACTAAATGCTTTTTACCTTGCTAGACTTCCCTTTTCCTGATTTTTTTGAGTAGAGAAAATAGGCTTTCTTTGTTGTTTTGGTTTTTTTGTTTGTTTGTTTTGTTTTGGTGCCTGTGGATTTTCCAAGTCCCTGACTTCTTCAGCTGCAAAAATGAGGATAAAGATTGCCAGGAAACTCATCACACATCATTCGTCGGGTCATTAACCAATGTGCCTTCTCTCTATCTTCCAGATGCTTTTGAAGTTTATTTTATAAATAATGTCCTGAATTTTTGTTGTCTGGTTTTTGTTTGTCTATTTCTAGTTTGGGAACTCAAACCCAAAGCCTCGTACCTGATAGACAAGTAGTCTATCTCTGAGCTAGAACCCCAACCCATGTGTGTGGTTTTTTATTGTACTTAACAAGGAATAGGGGAAAATAAAACTATTCCATTGTCTTGGCAAAGTTTAATATTTAAAATATATGTATGTGTGTTATTTTTCAATCAGAGAAATAAAATATACTTTTGAAAGACTCAGCTCAACCCTAAGTCTGTCAGAAAGCCTTTCTTAGTAATTTTCAGCAAATGCATCTACCTGTATAAGCTCACTTTAATCACAGATTATTTTTTCTATGAAACATCTTAAATACAAATGTTTTAGAAGAGAGGGTGGCACAGTGTTTGTTTTCAGAGTCACTTTTTGGAGAAAAAAATAACAGTCAAGATAATTGCACTTGGATGAAAAGCTCCCTTCAAAAAAGGTAGTGAGTTGAACATCAAGAATCAAGGAGATGGGGATGGTGAGATGGGTCAGTTGGTAAAGGCATTTACTACCAAGACAGATGACCTGGGTTCAATTCCAGAAACCCTTAGGGGAAGGAGAGAACTGACTTCCACAAGTTGTCCTCTGACCTTCATATGTACATCATGACATGCACACACACACACACACACACACACACACACACACACACAAATAATTACTTCCAAAAAGAATCAAGGAGACAGGACTATGGAGATATGTGGCTCAGTTGGTTAAAGTGCTTACTGCTTAAACATGAGGACCTGACTGGAATCCCCAGCACCCATGTAAAGAAAAGCTAGATGAGGCAGCATACACCTATACTCATAGCACTTGGGAGGCAGAGACGGGAGAATCCTTAAAGCTCTCTGGCCAGTAAGTCTAGACAAACCAGGAAACTCCAGGCTCAGTGAAAGACTCTTATCTCAAAGAATAAGGTAGAGAAGCTATCAAGGAAGATACTTGAGATCAACCTCTGACCTCTGAAAACAAGCGTGAGGACCTGAGTTCAATAAACAATATCCATGTAAAAAGTCTGGAGTGTCAGTATTCACCTCTAAAGTTGGTATTGTTGGGAGGTGGAAACAGAAGAGACTTGCTGGGCACCAGTCTAAGTCTGAGTTTGGTAAGAGAAGAGAGAGAGAGAGAGAGAGAGAGAGAGAGAGAGAGAGAGAGACTCTAAAGAAGGAATGGAAAAATGTGAAGAACCAAGAACTCAGTGGCAAACAGCTCCAAGAACCTGATAGCACTGCCTGGAAAGGATCTCCAGCTCACCTGGGACAAAACAGCAGGCCTCCAGCCTCCGAACCCTTCCTGGGCAATATCTGAGAATAAACCACAAAATACAAACAGGAAAGTTCAAACTCTTCCAGAATGAAGCCTTAACTCTGAGCCAATACTCAATGGAACCAAACATGGGGTTTGGGATTCCAGAGAAACACTGTTAGAATTCAATAGAAAAATAATTTTAGCAGTTTCTGTAGGAGGCAAGAGAAGTGGATGAATCAGACTAGCTTAGGAGTATAAAAGGACCAGTGGGAGGAGTGATGATCCGGATAGAACAGAGAGAAGAGGGAGGCAGGTGCAAAGTTATTTGGCTGTCTGAGTTTAACTTTAACTCTTGAACCTAAGTATCCATTTAGTGACCATTAGAGACATTATTATGTATTCAGTATCTACACACACTCACACACATACACACATAAGTATGTGTACACATACACACAATGGCTGCCTACTGACAGCTGACAATGTCATGACATGTAATCCACAAAGCAGTATTCCAAATGGAACATATTACTAATTCAATTGTTTCCAAATGGAGAGGTTTGAAGAGAAATGCATAGGGCATCAGCATGTGTTTGTAAACAAGAGACTTTTATATGAGGAAAGGTGATATAATTATTATTTGTTGTATTTTTTGGTAGATTTACTACAGAATGGTTTTGATAAAATTCATGATTAATTCTTCCTTCACCACCATAAAAATCTCATAGGATTCCCTTCATTGCCTTCTGGAATGGGTAAGAGCTCATGTCTAGTTTTCCTTTGGATTGCAGAAAATGTTTATAACCCCTAGGAACAGTTTCATCTCCTATCTTCCAGCCTCTGTCAAGAATTCATGTTAACATTGGTGGGTTCCTCTCTTTTGAGGGTCAGTGACACAACTTTCAGAGACTTAAAGCAAATATAAATCAACCTTACTAATGGTCTCCTACTGTTCACTGAATCTCAGCAATTGTCTTGGACTTAGCTCAGTTGTGGTCATCATGTCCCCTTTTCCTTGCTATTGGTCTTTCTTGATCAACCATGCCCTTGACCTCATCTTTTACTTCTAACTAAATCAGCCTCAAACTCCAACCTCAAAAGCACTTGGATCCAATTCTCATTAGCCCCGGTTGGAGGCACAGTGCATTGATATCTCTAACACCACTGCCTCTCAATTCCTCTCTCAGCGTCCAGATATGCTACTCTCAAATTAGTCTCCATTTTGCAGCCACAGTAAGCGTTCCAAAGAATGCTCTTTCTAAGTCCTTTAGTGCCTTTTTCTTGTTCCCCAAATAAAATCCTTAATACCTTAATTAGGACAAAGTACTCCTTTTGATAATACCCCAGTTACCACACTTTGTGCTTATCCACAGACCCCTCCA
This sequence comes from Nannospalax galili, assembly GCF_000622305.1. NCBI lineage: Eukaryota > Metazoa > Chordata > Mammalia > Rodentia > Spalacidae > Nannospalax > Nannospalax galili. Next base: position 1,774,648 of record NW_008360323.1, on the reverse strand, counting down.
ACCTAGACTCCAGACACATTGAGCTAACAGCTTCCCAGACAGCTCCCTAGTACTCATTCCTGGACAATTACCTGGTGCTTCCTCATCCTTCACCATCCCAGTTGATACAGCTCCTCCTCAAGAAATCCCTTCCTGTCTTACTGAAATGAATTATATGCCTTACTAAGTCTCTTGTTTACACCCATACTTTAGCCTATTTTATTTGTCATGTTTCCCATCATGCCTGTGACAAAATACCTAACAGAAGTAACTTAAGGAGGAAGATTGATTTTAACTCAGAGGGTACAGTCCAACACAGTGGGAAAGTCATGGTAAAACAGTGATTAGGCATGGCAGCCAGAGCTTGTGGCTGCTGCTTCACATGGTGGCTAGTAAGGAAGAGAGAGTTAGACCTAACTGGAGACAGACATAACTTTATAGGCCCATCCATAGGGGCCCACATTCACCAACTAGGCCCCATGTCTCAAAGGTTCCATAGCCTCTCAAAACACTACTACCATCTGAGACCCAAGTACTCAAAACATGATCCAAAACATAACACCCACGATAGACATTGTGATAGTGTGCACTTGCTCACTTATTTGCCTCTGCCTTTATCACATGGGCCAGATACAACTACAGCACAAATCAAGGGCTGTAGTAGGTAAAGGCCTCCAGCCCACCTCTGCTACAGTGGCTGTAAATTTGGGAGCAGGTCTCTTGTCCTCCTCGGTTGTCTCTATTTTTGTTTGGGAAATAAATGGGTCAGACAAAATGATCATTCAAACCCTTCCAAAGCACTCAGTATCTATTTGAAATTCTTCAAAATAAAAGCCCTAGAATCAGCCTTTCCCAGTGTATCTGTATATAACATTTAGTTTGGGTTAAAGTATTTTTCTATTTATCATTTTATCTGAACCATAATAATTAGTTATCATGTATCCCACACAACAGTTAAGGAAAGAGATGCCTAGAGATGTTTAGGTGTTGGACAAGAGATGTTCCCAGAAAAGCCTCCCTGTAGAAGACCTCAACAGGGTATGCTCTTGAGAGGTGACTGGATCATGAGTGCTGTAACACCTATTCTAGATGAATCAGACCCAGTTGGAGAAGTGTCTGAGGATGTGCCTTTGAAGGGTATGTCTGGCCTCCCTCTGTCCCCTGGCTGTCACCAGGTCAGCAGCTTCACTCTGCCACACTCTTCAGCCTCACCACAGGCTCAGAAAGAATGGAACCATCTGACTGACACTTCTAAAACTGTGTGCCAAACTAAGTTGTTCTTCTTTTAACTGTTTCTCTCAGTTATCTGTCACAGTGACAGAAGTCTGACTAACACAGAAAATAAGTACCAAGAAGTGAGCTGTTGTTATGACTACCTGACCACAGGGTTCAAGAGACATCAGCTCTAGTTAGTGAGGTAGCTAGGAAACAGCTTAATATGCTATGAATACGGATTAATGAATGGTTCTGGTCAGAGGCAAGAAGGGTAGGATGTCTGTAGGTATCAGACAGGAAGGACCATGCTCGTGGGCTTTCAGATGAAATGAGGACCACTGGGTATTGGACTAAAGGTCATTCATATTCTATGCTGGTGACAAATGTGTTCACATTTTTTTCCATGACTTGAGATTTTGTGATAGGTTGAATTTAAAGATGATGAACTAATTAATCTGGTAAGGGAAACTTCAAGACAAAACACCTCAGGTTGTGGCATGGTTACTGCTTTATGCAGAAGGATTTTAAAGCCTTAGAGTTTGGACAAAAGAAAGCACATATAAAGTTGGGGCCAAGGAACTGTAGATATTGATGAGATTAGAAGCACTAAAAATAAGTCATCCATATTCACCAGGCAAGAGGAAAAAAATGCCTTGAGGGCAACTCAGGAACTGATCAAGCCCCACTCATCACAGCTCAAGGTTTTCAAGGTCTATGAACTGGTTTGAAAGACTGCTTTGAGATGAGAGTATTAGGGCATTCCGTTTACACAGTACCGTACTGCCAAGGAAGTTTTTATGCAGGATTTATTTTACATGCTCAACTACACAGATTCTCAAATGTAGTCAAGTTTTGAGTGGACCCAGCTACTGCTTGAGCTCACAGCAGACTTCCCACCACCCATGTGATTCTGGATTAGCATGAAACTCTTGGATTTTGGTCTTACTTTGGTCCCATCACTCTTTTCTATGCCCCATTTCTCACTCTTAAAAAAATATTTTAATTATTATTTTTAATTTATGTGTTATATGTATACTGCCTGTATATATGGAAGTGAGCCCATGTCGTGCAATGCCCGCGGAGATCAGAAGAGGGCGTCAGATACCCTAGAACTGGAGTTACAGACAGTTGTTAGCTGCCATGTGGGTGCTGGGATTTGAATCCGGATCTTCTGCAAGAACATTCAGTGTTCTTAACCACTGAGCCATCTCTCCAGCCCCTTATTTCTCACTTTTAAAAATGGAACTATTTACCCCATGCCATTCTAGGTAGGAAGAATACTACTCACTTTATTTTTACAGGGACTCATAGATAAATGTCTCAGATGAGACTTTGAATGTGAACTTTAACTTATGTCTCTTGGATTTTGAACTTCAACTTTTGTGCAATGTTGAAACTACTAAGGCTATGGGGCCTCTTGGAGAAGGACTGAACACATTTTGCATTATGAGATGGACATGAGTTTAGGGTCCAGGAGAAGAATGTTGTACTAATTACATTACCTGTTGCTATGACAAAATATCCTCACAAAAGCAACTTAAGAGAAAGAGGGTTCATTCTGGCACAGTATGAGGGTACAATACATCCATACAGGGAGTCTTAGCAGGAGGAGCTTGAGGTAGCTGGTCTCAATGCACCCACAATCAGGAAGTAGAGAGCAATGAATGCTTACACTCAGCCCATTTTCTCCTTTTTATTCAGACTGAGACACCTGCCCACAGAGTGGTGCCACCCACAGGTAAAGTGAGTCTTCTCACTTCAATTAACCTAATCTAGATAATTCCTCATCCATGACCAGGTTAACTTAATCTAGGTGAGCCCTGGTAGGTGTTCCTGGCGGCCTGTTTCCTAGGTGACCCTAGATGCCACCAAGTTAAAAATAGTGATAAACCATCACAAATGTTATGTATTTTACATGAGTACCCCCCCCCAAAAAGCTTGTGTTGAAGGCTTTCCCCAGCTGGTGAAACTATTGAGGTGATTAGATCCTAAGGCTCTGATTCATGACTGGACTAAGCCATTGATGAATTTATATCTTAATGGACAATTAAGAGTTAGAATCCAATTGGAAGAAGTAGGTTGCTGGGACTGTGTCTCTGAAGGATGGCTCTTGCCTCTGGCCACTTCCCGTCTTTTTCTGCACCTTGGCTCATGAGTTTTGCAGCTCCTTCTGCCATATACGTCTGTCATGGTGTTTCTGCCTCCCCACAGGCCCAAAAACAATGGAGCCAGCTGCTTGTGGACTGAAACTACCAAAACAATGAACCAAAATATTTTCCACTCCCTTTAAACTGTTTTTCTCTGGTATTTGTCATGGTGGTAAAAACTCCAACTAACATATAAGAGTCTGTGATATGAGAACACATCATACACTCTCCCATCATATATTTTTTTCCAAAAATTTCTAAAACTCTTCCAAAATTCCATATTCATACATCGAAAAGCACTGTATCTCCTCTCCGAGTATCTTCGCCCTTTGTTGTTGCTATGATAAAATACTTGACATTGAGTCATTTATAAAAACTCCTTTCTCACAGTTTTGGAAGATGAAAGTGCTTGCTACACCAGGTTCAGTGTCTGATGAGGACCCAGTCTCTGATTTCCAAGGTGATGCTTTGTTGCTCTGTTCTCCAGAAAGACAAATACTATGTCCTCATATAGCAGAAGGGATACAAGGGCAACAGGAACCTTGCTAGCTCACTACAGCCCTTTAGGAAGTTACTAATCCTACTCATTAGAACTCCATCCTTATGACTTAATCTCCTAAAATCCCCACTTCCTAACACTATCAGATGGGTAACTAAGTTCCAATATATGAATTCAGAGGGATGCATTCAGATCACAGCTCTAGGTGTTTTACATGGTCATTGAACACCAGAGTCCTAAATCCTTACCCTCAAAGACTGAGACAGCCTAGTAAACAGGATGTGCCTGGGGCTGTAAGCATCTCTATACGTAGGCTGTGGTGTGAGACCAAGGGAGAACATCACTCTACCATGCTCCTTTGGGATCAGTTTGTGTTTGCTTTTTTCTTTTAGAAGGATAAAACTCCTTTCAAATGTCAAGGTGAAACACTGAGTCACTTCCAGAGCCTCTTTTCCTGGCTCCACCTCCCCAGCCGCCCCCGGGGTTCTGTTCTTAGACCTCTACTCACTTCGCCTCACTTTCCTAGCTGAATCCATCTACTCCCACCATTTGGTGACAATCCATATGGCACAAACTCCAAATGTTTATATCAAGTTCTAACTTCCTAAGTCCAACATCGATGTTTACCAGCTCAGTTGCCTACCAGACAGCTATCAGAATGCCCTAAAAACCACCAAAGGGCCCCGGATCTCACACTCTAAAGGTTCTTCCCAAGACTTAACTATAGCTGTACCCAGAGCCCACATCTGGAATCTACAGTTTTCCTTCCTAGGTTGGTTTTCCTGCAGGCAGGATGAACCTCTCTTTGCACATATCCCAAGATGTGAGGATGGCTCTTTGTTGGACAATGGACCATCCTGGAGGCTGGAGAATCTATCCACAGCACATTCTGGGAGCAGAAGCGGGCAGGGAGAAAGACATAGACCTGAATAGTTTCATGTAATTTCAGTATAAAACTCATGGAAGTCGAAGACTTATATATTGCAACATATGTAGGTACATGAAAGACTACAGCATTTTAAATCTGTATTCTCTTGATTAATGACTTTTTAATATTTAGGCATAAGGGATGCGGGCTTCTATCGGTACCCTTTAACAAAGCTTCAAAAATTATAAGCAGAGAGCCTGGATGCCATGAACTGACCACATCCCAAACCAAACCAATGTTCTTCCACAACTCTTGAAGGCTTTGAATGCTTTAGACCACCGGAAGTACGAGCTGGAGCACCTGCCCTTCAGCTTCTTCCCCATTGATTGGTGGGTGCACTGCTAATGTTAACACTCAATGAATCTTCTGCTGGTACTCAGGATGCTGCAAAGCAGAAAGTAAAGACCAGGGCATTCGAAGGTGCCCAATAATGAATGGTCTACTCCAGCCATCGTGAAAAACAGAGAGGAAGCCACGAAGACAGGAAGCAGACGTCAGATATGCTTGCCACCCTTCCTCCTCCTCACCAAAACCTCTGGAGCTCTCCTAGTCTCTATTTATATGAGTAATGCCAATAATGAGTGTGTCTTCCAAAGAGAGAATACTGGAGTTATTCATGCTTCTTTTCCCTCATTCTTCTCAACCATCAGTCACAAAGCCTTTACAATATGGCCTCAAAATAATACCTCAGCCAGAGGCCTTCCTCTGCATTTCCTTGTCTTTGACTTAGCATAAGTAAGTGTCTGTCCCTTTGCAGGAACTTGCTCCAGGTCTATACTAATGGTAGACCCCAGCATGCTGTGACTGCAGGCAGCATTGAATGATTTTTTTATAGAGCTGCCTTTTGACCCATCTTCCCCACCTCCAGTCTCATTCATGTACCACTACCTACACTACGTCCTATCACTTACCTACTTTGTTTAAGTATTGCCCACTCCCAATTGTTAAGAGTGAAGTCAAAACTCTATACTTAACTAACAGCATCCTTCCCTCTCGTTCCAATCTTCTTTTACCTCAAGCCTGTCACATACACATGTATGCACACACACACACACACACACACACACACACTCCATCCACAACCTCACGCCATTGTCCAAACAAGCCATATGCTTGAGCACCTCCATACTGTTTTTTCTGCTGTTCATCAGTCTAGAAACCAATTCTGCAACATCACCCCCTCATCCCTACACATCTGATAAATCCTGATCTAACTAAAATGCCACCTTCTCTGACTCCTCTGAGATGATTCAGTGCTCCTATTCCTGCTGGAACAATTGTATCATGGCATAATTATGTACTTGGATGACTCTTTCCATCTTTGGGAGTTCTTCCAGGTCAGGACTAATGTTTTATTCATCTTTGTGTTCTTGGTAACCAGCCAGTGGTGAACGCAAAACAAAGTAACATGATTGTTAGATGAATGCAAGAATGAAAAATGCTGAGTAAAATGGAACAGCTGGAGCATGCATCTCCTTACATCTGTCTCATTTGAGAGACACTTAAACTGAGACGCTCACAAGGAGAATTCAGAAGGTAAACACTGCTGAAAGAGTCTAATGCCCTGAAAGGCTCTGGAGGTGAACTGGGTTGAAAATGAGCTAAGGCACTGGTGTTTCTCATGGAAATACCAGAGGTGTTAATGTGATATTTAGCACATGAACAACAAGCAATAGCACAGAATGAACTGGAATAGGCAGGGCTAATGCTACAAAAACTGTTGGGTGCAAGCTATATTTAGGAGGGGGGGGGAAAGCCCAGCAAAATGCTCAGAATCAGCCCTATCTCAGTGTGATCCTCAAAACAGTGTATGCATTTTACACTATTTATTCAAAAGCTTGCTCCACAGAACATCTTGTATTTTATGACTGTAATGTAAAATTACCTAAGTTTCTGTTTACAGGATAGTCAGGGTTTGATAATCAAAACAATTGTAGAGGAGCTGGAGCTCAGTGGTTAAGAACTTTTGCTGCTCTTCTGGAGGACCAGAGTTCAGTCCCAGGGTATCTCACAATCACCTGCAACTCCAGTTTTCCAGGCATCTAATGCCCTCTTCTGGCCTCTGAAGGCACCTGCACACACATCACACACACACACACACACACACACACACACAAAAACACACACACGCACACACAAGCACATAAAATAAATACATAAATCTTTAAAAGAAAACATGTGGAGCATTAGTGTGTACTGTAGTGTGTGACAATTATCTGAAAGAGAACAGACCTGCCCTGATTGTGGCAGCACCATTCGCTAGGTCCAGAACTGAATGAAAAGAGAGGCGGGAAGAGAGGAGAGAGGGAGAGAGAGAAAGAGAAAAAGAGAGAGCGAGGCAACAGATCACTCTCTTTCTCTGTTTCCTGGTCTGTTGAGATATAGGCAAGCACTTGCCTCACAGCCTTACTCCATGCCTTCCCTGCTGTGAGACTGGAGTCTCTCAAACCATGAGCACAAACGAATCCTTCCTTCCCTTAAGTTGCTTCTTGTCAGATAGCTGGTCACAGTAACGAGAACAGTAACTAATACAGAAAGCATATGTGAAGTGTTTGAAATGACAAATGCAGAAACAAGGGCTGATAAAGTGATACTCTCAACTCAATCCAAGCATCCAGACAGTGAAAGGAGCAGCTGCCAGACAGGCATCTGCCATCCAGAAAATTCCCACCAGTGGTCAAAAGGTATACCTACAGACCAGCACGAAGGGAATGAGGGGTTCCTGTTGTAGGGATGGAGGTCAAGGAGTGGAAGAGCAGAGGGACAACATTGCACATGATATTCTGGGTGCACAGAGGTAGAAACATCTTATTGACAATTATAAATAAAAATAATTCTCAAAGGAAAATGAAATTACTTTATAATTTACTATTTTTTCAGGGTTATTTCTTCTATAAGCATGTAATCACACTTTTTAATTTATGTGCAAAATAAACACAAAGAGAAGCAATGAAGCTGCTTTTGTGGAAATAGTCATCCACTCTGTGTCCGAGTAAACTTTTGCTTGCCTCCTCATATGAGTATTATATGATACACAACGCCTAAAAAATTGTCCTATCCATCTATTTTATCTTTGTTCCCCATTACTAGAATCTAGCACTGTTTGGAATGGAAGGAGAAACAGACCCAACTCCATCCTCAGCAAAATGATGCTTTGCTTCTTGATAAGCCATGGAAGATGGAAATTTCAGTGGTGTCTGAATCTTCCAGATTGGGTACCAGACACTCATCTCCCATCCAAACTGTTTTCCTACCCGACTAGGAAACTCACAAGTTGTCTGAGGTAAGTGTGGTGGGTTAGGTGGCCGAGTGTTATAAGAAGCACAGTGCTTCACATTAGTTTCTGCAAACTGAGTCATCTTCCCGGCGTTTAAAATTAAAGTTAGACCACAAAGAAGGCACAGAAGATTCCGTGTGTGTGTGTGTGTGTGTGTGTGTGTGTGTGCGCGCGCGCGCGCGCGCGCGCGCGCGCGTTGTGTGTGGAGAAGGTCCAGCTATTCCTTCTCATGTAAGTCAGTCAAGAATTAGAAGGAATCAAACAGAAAGGCATGACAAAGACAGTCACGAGACACATCACGAGCTGGCCCCATCTGTTCAGAGGCAGGTAAGAGACAACACAGGGCATCAAAGAACAGATTAAGCAAGCTGTAAGTTTAAAATATGAGTGTAAGGACTGTTAAATATATAAGTAGATGACAATGAAAGACAGAATCATCGTAGGTACACTCCAAAAATAGAAGTGACATTTACCAGGCTGGGATTGTTCAGTTATTATCTGGCGAAAGAACCTTCAGGAGAAGCCAGCATCTAGAGCAAGCTTTTGTCTGCAAGGTGATCGGGCAAATTGTAACTATTGCACAAGCTCCATCAGCGCACAGCTTCAACTTCTGGCATTTCCTCTCACTCCTCCAGTCCCCAGGACATAGAAGCACTCATCATTCCGTTACCATTCTTTCATCCTGATCACTTAGGGATGCTTCCTGGAATAGGGTGTAGAGAGAGGCATGAGTCGCAGAAGCATTAAGCAAACTAAATGGAATTCTGCCTCTCTGTCAGCTTCTCTTTCTATTCTAGAAATTATACCCCAGAGACATACTCCACATGTAACCATCCCATGCCTAAACTGCTGTGTAGTCTATCTTTTATGGAAATCACACTGATAAGCAGGATATTTGCCTGAGCAAGTAAATTCGATAGCCCTGGCTGTTATATAATGGAAACAAATTCTAGATTTCTAGATTAGTGCTCCACTGCAACATAACAAATTGCCACGAACTTCAACTCTTGAACCACCCTGTATTCATTATTTCTGCTTCTCTGGGCCATGAATCCGGGAAGGACATAGCTAAGTCTTCAGGACTCATAGTCAAAGCATCAGCTGAGCTGAAGAGTCATCAAAGGCTCCACTGGGAAAGATCTATTTCCAAGCTCATCCCCACTGTTGACAGAATGTAGTTGTTTGCAGCTGTATGGCTGCAGTTGTCTGCAGTTCCTTACCACATGAGTTTCCACTTTCCAATACTAACCAGGCCCCACCCTGCTTAGCTTCCGAGGTCAGTGGAGATCTGGTGTGGTCAGGGTGGGATGTCCGTAGCTCACATGAGTTTCTCCAACATGACTGCATATTTTATCAAACCTGTAAGGAGAGCCTCCAGTCTGTTAAAACAGAGTCTTAGAAATGTTACAGTTCCTATTGCTATGACTCTCATTCATAGTTTACTGGTTTGAAGTAGTCACAGGCTCAGGCAGATGCAGCCAGACAACACAGGTTCCTCAAGGCTCTGGCAAGTGGCCTGTAGTGCCCACACCTGTGCCCTGTGCTGCCGAGATGCGCAAAAAGGAAAACCAGCTCCCACGAAGGGACAGAGGGACAGTGAAGGAAGAGCCCAAGAGATGGGCAAAGTTGTCAGCTAGACCTACTCCAGCACAAGTGGAAAGGAAGCCAAAAGAAGGCAGCAAGAAGGACAAATCTTCAGACCAAAGAGAGCAAAGGAAAGGGAAGAGGGGAACCCTGGGAAACAGGTAGAAGTGGCTAACTAAGAGACTAAAGCGCATCTACTTGCAGAAAATGGAAACACTTAAAACAAGGGGAGTTCAGCCTCTGATAAAGCAGAGACAGAATCCACGTCTGACTAGTCATGGACGATGTCCATCAGGGGTCCCTTCTTGTACCAACCAGAGGTGTTTTTTTATCAACTATTCTGTAATGCAAGGATTTTAGTAACTTTAAAAAGAGTTTTGGCCAGGCATGGTGGTGCATGCCTTTAATCCCTGCAGAGGCAGAGAGATCTCTGTGAGTTCAAGGCCAGCCTGGTCTACATAGTGACTTCCAGGACAGCTGGGGTTACAGGGAGACCCTGTCTCAAAAAGACCAAAAAAAAAAAAGAGAGAGTTTTAAAGTCCGGGGGGGGCGTAACTAATTTTTTAAGAGATGAAATGAGGGCCAGTGAGATGGCTCAGTGAATAAATGTGCTTGTTGAGCAAAACTGATGACATGTGCTCAATGTCCAGATCCCACAGGAAAGGGAGGGAGGGAAACAACTCCGGAAAGCATCTTCTCACCTGCACACATGAACTGCACCTTGCATGCTCCCTCTCTCTCTCTCCTTTCTCTCTCTCATCATACATATACACTTAATAATAAATAAAATAAAAAATAAATGAGTTGACATTTTTTAAAGGTGAAATAATGTCCTTATTTATTTTTAGTACTACCAGAAAATATAGAATATTGAATTATGGAAGCCTTTGGCTGCGTTAGGTGCTATCTTAAAATTTCATAGGTGAAATGTTAATTTTATATCCTATGATACAAAGCATACTGAATGGCAGTTTGGAGTCATAATTGTGCTTTTCTGGTAGGCCTCTTTCTTAAAGCAAGCCACTTCTTGATTGTTGCTTTGTTAGAGCTATGCATTCTCTGTAACATAATAATTAATGTAATATCAAAGAACAAAAATTTGAGTATGTGTTGTATGTGATTTAAAATTGTAACTTGTGGGAGTTAGTAAAGATTACTAGTATGTGAAGTGTTTATATGCAATATTGTCTTAAGGAAAGTTATGTCCAGGGTTGAGTCTGAAATAACTTTAGGAAAGAAACCCAAAACATGACCTCTTAGATTTTTAGTATACATGTTAAGAATTGTGAACAGATAGTTTGCTGTGCCAGTCATTTTTATAGTTACTAGATGTCAAAGCTGGGGTTGGACCATTGATTGATTTTCTCCCTTAGCAGCTTGCATAGTACCCTCTGAAACTGTGAGAGCTAGTCTTCAGAGAGGAGGCTTTCAGGTCAGTTCCAGCTCCATTACTCCAAGTCCTGTGTCCAAAGTATGTCCTATCTTCAGCAATAGGTATTACCTTCAAGTTCTAGGAAGCAGTAATCAAGGGCTGTGGCAACAGCCTATGCTATTTTGGAACACCTTGACCAACAGCTCAAAGGGACGTTTTATCGTGTCTGGCCCTGTGTTTTTAGTTATACACAGCATTCAGCTATACAACAATGACCAGCACAGCAAATTATCTCTATTGGTGCAGTAGTGGCATTTTTATCTTGGGAGTAATGAACAGCTAGCTAATTGGACTTAAAGTCCACTCGGGGGGAGGGACCTCATGTGTGGCACTGTAAACATAGTCAAATACACATGGCTGGAGAAGTCATAGATCCTAGAGAAACCCTACTTCTGTCACATCCCTAGACAAACATAATTTCTTACTGTATGCTAAATCTGCATCTTCATATTTATAGGCATGTATACCTGTCAGCACTCATCAAAGAAGCTTCTTTTTGCAACATATGGAGACTGTTGCAGAGTTCCACAACTGGTCACACACAGCGTATAAGTGTCTGTGAGATACCCATCCTTAAGTGACCTCTACACCTAAGGACCGCTACACCTAAGGACCTCTACACCTAAGGTTCACAGAACATAGTGGAACATGGGGTAGAGAGAATACTAATGCATCTCTCAACTCTCACCAGTGAAGCTTCCTCATGCAACAGAGGTCAGTGAACACAGACGTCCACAACTGACCAAAATGCAGAGAATAAGAGACTATAGAGTACGTGTCCCTGGATAGGACTTTTGTCTTAAACCTTATCCACCCATGGCTCAGGGACCATTGTGGAAGAGGGGGCAGAAAGATTGTAACAGTCAGGGTGATGGATGACCACAAGGAAACAGAGTTTTCTAGGCTCCTGAGAAGTTGCTCATATGAACTTACAGCAATGGTGACAGCATGCACAAGACCCATGCATACCCAAACCAGATAAAAACCCAGCCTAGAACTGGAGAAATGGGCAAGAAGCCCCAACCTTAGCCAAGGAACTATTGGCAGCTGGTCACTGCTAGGTGAGGGAAAGTCTTCTTTAAGGGAGTGATGCTAGATAGGCTGATCAGGCTCTAGTGAATGAATTCACATTGATAGACATATAGGGACACAAACTTGACTAGATAGGCCTTAACATATATGATCGAATGCATGAAATCTGGTGGGGGGGTGCTATGAGAGATAAAGATAGGAGAGGGGTTCTAAATATAATTAAAATGTATTGTATGAAATGCACAAAAATTCAATAAAAATATATAGTGAAAAAATGGGTACAAATTTAAATATTTATGTACTGATCCTCAACACAGCTAATTAAATCACAACTACAAAAGGGAAAAAAAAGTTCCAGTTCTTGCTCAATGCAAAGAGAAGAGATTACACAAAGATGTAACAGGAGACGAGGACAACAGGGGTCACTTTAAAGTCTCTGTGTTATGGCTTCTATAACGGTGTCTGGGCCAGAAGGGATCCACAACCACTGAACCCAGGCTGCAAGTCCTGGCATTTTTAAGAAATCACAATCCTACACTTAAGAGCAAACAGTTACCACATGGCCCTCTTAGGAATCCACTCTTAGGAGCACTCCCAAGGGAAATATAAATGTATGTCCACTCAAAAGCACGGGCATATTCTCTGATATTTAGATGATTTATAGAGAGCATAAATATTCAAAATGGAGACCATCTCAGAAAATCTGTGCTACATCAGCTCTTTCCACGATCCAGACATGGAAAGCTGAAAGCAATGTACACAGGTTGGAAGTGGTCTTCCCAGTAACTCCGCAAAAATAACTTGGCTTCTCCAGAGCTTTTGCCAAAATGCACTCTCGTGTTCCTTGGTGAAAAGCTCTTCATTTCCCCTCAAACACAAGATGCCAATATAGTTTTTAGGAATTGTAGTGTCCCAAAACTAATACTCTGAGTTCATAAGTATGACGGCTTTGCTTTCTCCATGAGGAATAACAGGCTGCCGCGCCAGGCACCTTTGAGCAAAACATGCCTGTTTCTCAAGATTTCAACAGGAATCCAGAGAACTTAGGGAATTGGCCTGGGACACTTGCTGATACCAGTTTATGAGGAAGTGTAAATCGATGCTTGCTTAGAGATACAGTTCAGACATTTGTCAACTTGTCCATTCACAAGATCCCGCTCTGTCTTACCCACCACTACCCTATCTCCCAGACCCATGAGGCAGAAGCTGTGTGCTGAGAACCACCAGAGGCTTGCCTGAGTCACCTGAACACTACACATATGCCCCAGTTTTACAAAGCAGGTTTTTTTTCCTGTCATGGGGTCCTTGCTTTGCCATTTTATGGAAGCAGGAAAAAAAATAAATGCATTCTATCCCTTGACAGGGTCTAGGGCTTCAAACATAACAATACAACCTTTCATTCAGAATTGTTTCTAATACCAACGTGACTTTCTAAGGTTTCTCCAGAGAAAGAGATACGCCCTTCTGTAAGCAGCAAAAATAATCCTTCAGAAAACTTGTTAGAAACATTCATTCCCAGAGGTGCAAGGAGCAGGGCCAGCTGAAGGCATGACCTCAAGAACTGAAGACCCCCCCCTCCAAGAAGTCACCTACAAGGAACTTCATCCAACTTAGTGTTTTGGAGAAAAATACTGTCATTCTGCCCCCATGTCTCTAACAAGGACTTTCTCCAGTCCTCTTCTTATCCGTTCTGACCCAATTTCAAAGAAATCTATGACCAAAGAGGTGGTTTCTCTAGTTGCCTCCCCAGGTCCCTGTTGGGAATCTTCCACTCAAAATTGGGCCTTTGCGCTTTCTTCTACAGCCCACCCAGCTATCCTGCACTGATGGAAAGAGCATTCTTTTCAGATCCACTGAGCAACCCTGTGGAATTTAAGCTCGTTTGTGTGCTATGTTGTGGTGGGTTTTGTTGTCATTTGGGGTTTGTTTAATTCTTAAAGATACAACCAAAAGTAAAACCAAATTATGTGATATGTTCAAATTTTACAACTGTCTTTAAAATCATGTATCATGATTTTACTGAACCTCTTTTAGAGAAAAAGAAAGGAAGAAAAATGAAGAAGTTCCAGGCCAGTTAGGGCTACAGGGAGACCCTGTCTCAAAAGAAAAAAAGAAAGAAAGAAAAAGAAAGAAAGAGAGAGAGAGAGAGAGAGAGAGAGAGAGAGAGAGAGAGAGAGAGGAAGGAAGGAAGGAAGGAAGGAAGGAAGGAAGGAAGGAAGGAAGGAAGGAAGGAAGGAAGAGGAAGAAAGGCAGGCTAGAGAGATGACTCAGTAGTTCAGAACACCGGCTGCTATTGCAAAGGACCCAAGACTTGATTCCCAGCACCCACATGACAATTCACAGTTGTCTGCAACTCTAGTTCCAAGAGATCCAATGCCCTCTTCTGGCCTTTGTGGGTATTGCATGCACAAGTACACGTACATAAGCTAAACATTCATACTCCTTAAATTAATAAATAAATATTTTTAAAATAGTCATTTCCCCTGGGGCAGACAATCTCCTTGTTAGAAGAGTTTCCTTTTTTAATGTTTGACACTGTGGAAGGAGCCCATGGGAGGAGCAGGTGGCAGGGAAGACCTCTGCCAAAGTTTGCAGGTGTCAGCAGGAGTTCAACAGAAAATCCGGGATGCAGGTGCCCAGCAGCCCCAGGAAACTGAAGCCCGGGGCTTGCCAGTTCCCCTTCACTGTTCCTCTCAGGACTGCTGCTTCAAAAAATTATGCCCATACTGGTATTTCCTCTGTCAGTACTTCCTCTGACAGCAAAAATGAACACTTGGGGATATGGTAACACATCAGTCCTCAAAATTGGGGGCGGGGGAGAGTATAGCTCACAGCATACATATGGTGCAGAAACACCAAAAACAGCTTCTGAGAAGAGAAAGGCTGTCCTGTTCATCTCTTGTTTCCTCCGCCTTCAGCCCCATGAACCTTCCCCATCCCACACCAAAACCTCTGAGGTTTCTGCAGTCTGCAATCCCTGCCAGGGGCCAAAAGCTCTGAAGTGCTAAGCTCCCAGAACTTTTCTGGTCCCAAGCTCCAGTTAGAGCCAGGCTGGGCAGCTAGGCCCTGCACCATCTGCTCTAGTTGAGTGGGCGTACTGGGTAATAATGTCACCAAGAGGCTCCACAAGCCCTGCTCATCAAAAACTTTCGCTGGGTGTGGGAGCTCAAACCTGCAATCCTTCACTGGGGAGGCTGAGGCAGGAGGAGCATGAAGGTCAGCCTGGGCTACAGAGTGATACTCTGTCTTTATAAAACAAAAACTGTGGCCTGGAGGAATGGCTCAGAAGTTAAGAGCACTTCCTGTTCTTCCAGAGGCTGAGCCTGCTTCTCAGCACTGAGGCCCTCTTCTGGCCTCCTCTGGAACTGCATACACATGGCATTCACTTAGACATACACACACACACACACACACACACACACACACACACACAAATAAAATAAATCTTTTTTTAAATGTATAAATATGGGGCTACAGAAATGGTTCAGTGGTTAAGAGCACTGGCTGCTCTTGCAGAGGACCTGAGTTCGGTTCCCAGTACCCACATAATGACTGTCAGTAGTTGGCAGCTCCAGTTCCAAGGGATCTGAGATCCTCTTCTGACCTCCACGGACATTGCACGGGTCTCTCCTTCCACCTTGTGTGGACTCTGATAACTAAATTCAGGTTGTCAGGCTTTATAACAAGTACTTTTACCCACTGAGCCATTTTGCCAGTCTAGAAACTAACTTTAAAACATAAAATAAAAATTAATAAAAAAATCTGGCTTTTCCTCACAATGACTCTGTGACTGTTTGACTCTGTGACAAGCATACTGTCCTATCCAAAAGTCCTTCCCTGAAAGGAGATGATTTTCACTTCTGATCAGACTCCTCTACCATCAAATCCCTCTGCATTCTCACCTGGGTAATCTGGGCAAACCATTTTAATTGGGAGGCTTTTGCTATTGAATGGTGATGCCAAATTCCTGACCAAAAGCAAAAGCCAGGAATGTATAACATTGTGAAGTACCTTTCAGTTCCAGTGTTAGGAAGTCTGTGATAGTCTAGACCAGCAATGGCAAACTTGGCTGTCAATAAAGCCAACGACACAGTGGGGCTGAGGCAAGACAGAAAGACAGAGAATCTGAAGCGGTACAGGGGTAAGAAAGAAAATCCCATACTAGGGAGACTGCCTGGGAGTCAAAAACTCCAACATTACTGAAAAAAGTCTGCATCACTTACAGGGAGAATGCTTGTTGTCTTAAGAACATTGCAAACAAGGATATTTTTAAATGAACTATGTTTATTTAGGGTCAGAAGGTTGATGACCTTGAGTTTAACCAAATGAGTCAACTTGATAGGATCCACAATCACCAAGAAGACAAACCTCTGGATGGGTCTGTGAGGATGGTCCTAGAAAGGCTTAATTGTAAAGGAAGACACACCCGAATGTAGGCGGCACAATTCCATGCACTGGGGCCCCAGACTGATGAGGAGGAAACAAACAGACCAGCAGCATTCATCTCTCTCTCTCTCTGCTTCCTGACTACGGGCTCAATGTGAAGAGCCCCCTCATGCTCCTGTCACCACGCCTTATGCCACCATGATGGACTGTGCCCTCAATCAGTGAGCCCAAAGAAACCCTTCCTCCTTGAGTTGCTTTTGTTAGCTACCTTGTCACAGTGAGAGAAAAGTAACGTACATTATATCATTGCTCCTCTCTCATTCCTAAACCTAAGCAATGGACCTCAGAAAACTGCCTTGTAAGTTCACTTACAAAAGGAAATTCTTTAAGATAACACAAATAGGTAAAACTTATTTTTTAACTTAATATTTAAACGACTTAACATTTAAACTTGACTTCATCTTTAAACCTATTTTTATGCTTACGAGTCTGAATATATGTAAGTGCACTCGTGGATTATATACCCGAGGAAGCCAGAATGGGTCATCAGATCTCCTGGAACTGTAGTTAAGGGCAGTGGTTAGTTGCCACATGAGTGCTGGGAACCAAACCTAGGTTCTTTTTGAGAGCAACCAGTGCTCTTAATGGCTGAGCTATCTTCCAGTCCCATATTTAAACCTTTTTATAAGTTCTATCCTTTGACAATATAAGCTAGAACATCTCAGAATCAAACATCTAAACATTGTGGGGATACCTAAGAGAACGCTCTCAATACTCCCACTTAAACTTACCTCCTAGCTCTACACAATAAACTTGGTAACTTCTTCGTTCTGACTCATCCTGAAATTCTTTTTGGCAGCATGGTCAAGGATCCATCTTTACCTGAGTGGAGGTCCCTGAGAGAAGAAACTCCTGAGGCTACTGGAAGCAGCCAGTTTGGGGCTTTCTCTTCACTACTACTGACACATTTGTGAATCAGCTAGAGAGCACAAGCTGTGTCTGAAGAACCACTATTTTGCCCCACCTGAATGGCATTCAAAAATGTATACTTGGCTTTGTCATAAACCCTGTGTCACAGAGGCGTGTGTGTGTGTGTGTGCGTGTGTGTATGTGTGAAATATTCTGATTTTTAAATTTTGACAATTTTAAAATTTTAGAATTCTATAAAACCATGCTAAGTGTATCTTCTGAACTTTCTTGCTGGGAGAAACGCTTTTGTTAAATGCTTTTCTTCAAATACAAAGAGACTTAACAAAACAGACCCTGTTCCTTCCCTATCCTGGCATTAGCGTTTGATATTAGGAACTGCAGTGTGCATGTCAGGACCTTAGCATGACAAACACAAAGTCCCAACTCTACAGAAGGCCCATGAAGTAGAAGACTAGAGCCAAGATCCTCAGTGATAAACACAGCATCTCTCTTGCCTCCAATCTCCATATTAAAAAAATAATAAGCATCTTTATGGTTCATCCTTAATTAATGCTATAATGCTGTCCACAGCTGATGACCAATGTTCATTTCTTTAAGAGGCATGATCCTTAGATGGATAGCTTCCATCTATAGCTTTGCTAGTCAGTCCAAGTCACGTGACACCCACAGCTATCGAGCAACTAGAATGTGTTTAGTTCAAGCTAGGTATTCTATAGATATAAAATATAAACCTGGTCTCAAGACTTATTATTAAAAAAAAGAGATATAACTATTTCACTAATCATTTGTTACTAATGATTATAATAAAATTTGGGTTACATTAAGCTAAAACTGGTGTATTTTTTTTCTTTTGTAATATGGCTATCTAAAAAGTGGAAATGGTGTGTGGTTCCTATAGAATGATGCCAGCAAGTACAGTGAGAGTGTTGGGAAAGCAGGGGCATAGAATGGATAGGTTTTCAGGAAATGATGTGATAGATTACTCTACCACATGACACCATTGATGACCCTCTCTATATTGACTGTGTTTCTACAATCATTTTATTCCCATGCATTTGAAAAACAAATAAATTTTAGGAATTTATACTTCTTAATACATAGCTGATTTATCTTATTTTGTGGCTCTTTTTAAATTCATTTTTGTTTCAGCAGTGAAAGGACGTGTGTGTCAACCCTTTGTTATTATTTAATTATTAATTTTTTATTTTTTTATTTTATGTGTGTGTGTGTGTTGCCTGCATGTAGGTAAGTGCACCCATGTCATGCAATGCCCACGGGGGACAGAAGAGGCCTTCGGATCCTCTGGAACTGGAGTTACGGACAGTTGTTAGCTGCCATGTGGGTGCTGGGATTCAAACCCGGGTCTTCTGCAAGAATAACCGGTGTTCTTAACTGCTGAGCCATCTCTACAGCCCCTGATCAGCCTAGTGCTGTGTAACTCCAACTGACCTAGAATTTATTCCAATCCTTCTGCCCCTGTCTTCGAAGTGCTAGGATTACAGGCATGTGCTGCCATGCCCAGCAAACACCCCATCTTGATGCTCCATTTAGCTCATAGTTCAGAACTACACAAAAAAGAAAAGGACAGGGTCTAACCATCTCCATATCCAAAGCCTCCTGAGTCTCCCGTTTCTTTCCACATGCCCAAAGACCCGTGACACTCTGCCCTGGGACTGACCCACATCGAATGCCAAGCTTGTTTCATCAGAATTTTCTCTCCACTGCTCCTGACTTCAGTTAAGTATGCAGGAACAGTAATCGAACGGAAGGGGGTCTAAGGTACTAAAATTCCTCTGGGGATATTTGTATTTTGCATTTCAAAAACATACCTCCAGTTAACCCAAAGATTTTTTCTACTGCTTATGTGAAGACTAAGTCAAACCTAGAAAGTAGAGAGGGAAAGGTCTGGAGTGGTAGGTGACTTCCATCAAATGAAATAGAGTAACTTGAGCTATGCTGATGTGGCTTCCTTACTGGATGAGTCCACCTGCCCCTTCCTACCGTCAGTACACAGGCTTATGCAGCATAACAAGTTCAAGCTCCTTCTTACATCGTTTTTCACCAACTGCCAATCTCTAATCCTGACTAAAATGTAAATGAGAAGAAACTGAGTAAAGTTTATAGGATGGGGGAGGAAAAAAAGCAGCTGAAAACTAGGTTCCAGGTTTGAATCTGAAAACACAAATTTAATCACTTTCTAGGAAGAAGGAAGCAGTAAATAGAAGGGAAATTTTTCCAAAGATTTGGAGAAGGACATCAAGTGTTCAATTTCAGGTCACAAGTTGCTTCTATCAACAACTTGAAGTCCAGCTGACTGCTTCAGCGGCATCCGTAAGTCAGCTAATCAGAAAAACATGCAAGCTGTCTTTAGTCAAAATTCAACATATGGATCTGGAAAACATCCCACATTCTGTGGCAAGGCCCAGTCAATAAAAAAGGACTGGG
Organism: Nannospalax galili; assembly: GCF_000622305.1. NCBI lineage: Eukaryota > Metazoa > Chordata > Mammalia > Rodentia > Spalacidae > Nannospalax > Nannospalax galili. Next base: position 1,754,794 of record NW_008360323.1, on the reverse strand, counting down.
GTTTTCTTGCCATGATTCAACAAAGCAGAACTAGTTTCAAAACGTTCAGTAACAACTTTTAGTTCCAAAAAACAATTTCTTGAATGTCTTTTACCATAAGGAACATCTCATTGGACCTGTGAGGTGTGTGTGTGTGTGTGTGTGTGTGTGTGTGTGTGTGTGTGTGGGGTGGGTTATAGACATATGTATTGGGGGGGGGGGGGTATTTACATGTCACATGTTTTCCCAAGCAAAAGAAGATATGGTTAGTGTTCTCCAGATAACATGTGATCTCTCCTGGTAAAGTGTCTTCATTTGCCTGGAAAACTTAGGTCATAATGCAGAGCCCAACAATGTGACTGGGGGTACAAGATGGCCACATTCATATGCACTTAGGGTAGGGACAAGCAAAGGTAAATGATATGACATTGGTGGGAATTTTGTGTCACACAGTATCAGCCAACGTGGAGATTGATACCACCTATGGGGTAACTGATCAATCAAGGTTGTAAAACAGACACCAAATAAAAACTCTTGACACTGAGACCAGGATGGCCCTGTCTGGCTGACGGTACTTTGTGAATATATCGTACGCTGATATGGGATGAGTGATACTCAGAGTTTATAGGATGAAGACAGTGGAAGCTCCCTGGCTTCTGTGTTCAGCCACGTCTGCTTCTTTTCTGGACGATGCTAGGCTACATCCTTCCCCAACAATCAAGCATAACCATGGGTAGAAGAACTTTCTTTCAGTAAGTTCTGGGAATCCTTCTAGCAGTTAGGGAACCCATTGAACTTGCAGTTGTATAGAAACAGGGACAGTTCTGAGGACTGTGCATCTAGTTGATAATTGATAGTCTGCTAAGTTCTCTGCAAGGCCACAACAATGAAAACAATTAAAATTTAAGATCACTATTCTTCTTCCCCAAACTTTGGTGTCTGATGACAATTTCCCACAAAGCACCCTGCAGCCCCTAACATGCTCTTTATTTATTTTCTGGCTTTTCTCTCAGTCTCCCTGCTGCGCCTTTACTCCACTCCTCCACATCAAGAAATTGTTCGATGAAGGTCAGCTTTCTTCCGTCTATGGATGTTTGGCTCCTTCATATGTATTTCTTTGGAGTTTCACTTTGCAATTAACACATTGTTATTTCTTCTAATTGTCTATAGATATTTTAATTTTTCCTACCATTAATATGTATTCTTTTAAATAAAAATGTGACACTTTTGGGGACTGTGACTGTATCTCAGTAGAGTGTTTATTATCATGCACAAAGACCTGGGTTCAGTTCCCAGCATTGCATTAAAAACCAGGCATGGCAGCATATATCTGTAATTTAAGCACTTAGGAGGTAAAGACAGGAAGATCAGGAGTTCACGGTCATCCTCAACTACATAACAAATTCAAGGCCAGAGAAATCTTGTCTCAAAATAAAATCAAAATTTTAAGTAACAGTCTCAAAACCAGGTCTGCTACTATGGAAAGTACTATGGAAGCTGCTAAAAAACAAACAAACAAAAAACAAGAAAGCCTGAAAAAAGAACTAGCAGAAACCCAACTGTACCATTCTCTGATATACACCTGAGTGACTTTAAGTCAGCCTTCCACAGAAGTATTTCAACATCCATGTTTATTGCTATACCATTCAATATGGGAAATGGAATCTGCCTAGATGTCAATCAGCAAATGAACAAATAAAGAAAATGTGGTATGTACAAACAATGGAATTTTATGGCTGGAGAAATGGCTCAGCGGTTAAGAGCACTGGTTCATCTTGCAGAGGACCCTGGTTCAATTCCCACCACCCACTGGACAGCTAAAAACCCTCCGTAACTCCAGTTCCAGGGGATCCAATGCCCTCTCTGACCTCCACAGGCATTTCATGACAGGGGTACACTTTGCTGAACTACATCCCCAGCCCTTTTTGTGTGTGTGACCATGTAGCATAAGCTATCTATGAACTCATGGTCCTCCTATCTCAACCTCCTGAGTACTAGGATTACAAACATTTACCACCACACTCAGTATAAATATTTTATCAGTACAATTATTCAGCTCTATAAGGCTCTGATTTTTCCTTAAAACAGCTTAGGGTTCTCTTCACAATAAAGACTTAAACTCTGTGCATATGGGTTGCAGCAAACTTGCCACACTCTCCAGATAATCAGTGATTCTAGGACTGATGCCAAAGTATCCCATTTTCATTTAACTTAAAGCAATATTATGGGGCTAAAGAGATGGCTGACTGCTCTTGCAGAGGACCTGGGTTTGATTCTTAGTACCCACATGGCAGCTAACAATCATCTCTAACTCCAGTTCTAGATGATCCAACGCCCGCTTCTGACGTCCTCAGGCACTGCATGACAGGGGTACACTTACATACATGCAGGCAATACACTCATACACATAAAATAAAAATAATAAATGATTTTTAAAAAAGAAATGGTGATATTTGCAAGACATAGATACAACTGGGAACCATTATATTAAGAGAAATAAGAAACTCAAACATTGAATGTTTTATAGATAGAACCTAGATTTAAAAATATTTATATACACATACATATATGCACATGCCCACGCACATGTGTGTGTGTGTGTGTGTGTGTGTGCCTGTGTGTGTAAGTCATGAAACTAGAAAGGGGGTTGTGGGAGGGGAGGAAGAGCTTTAGGGGAGATGGGAACACATGTGATATGAAAGCAGAAGGCTAGGGTTCATGTACATGTGTGTTCAGATGTATGGGGTCAGAGATTAACCATCTGTATTCACACAGCTTACTGACTACAATAGCATGACTTTACTATTCTTATGTGTTCATTAATATAACCTTACTATTTTAGGAAGCTTGGCCATAAAAACAAAAGTTACAAATGACTTTCCATTATAGAATCTTCCTGAAGGACCCATCATCTCTGAAAGAGAAACTATTAAATGGTGGCTTACACCGCAAGACTCTCCCAACACTTCTTCACTGTCTCACCACACTGTGTCCACCAACCCCTAAACTGTTGCATCATGGTGCTTACCCAGCTCCAACTAGCCCCATGTTGGAACTTTCATCTAGGTGAGTCCTCAAAAATTTCAGTAAATACCCTTCTATTTTCCCTCCGTCTTTTGAGGTTCCTTGAAGACTGGGGAGGTTATGCCCTTTTGTCATGTTAAGAACAAATGAACATAACTTTCTGTTATCACTGGTATTAACAGTTTACTGATGGCATGGGAAACCAGCATTCAACCTAAGACCCTGAAATATGAATAAGATAACAAAAATCCATAATTTCCTTCTATGATTGCCTATATGTGAATATTGGGTACAGAGGAGGGTACGTGCTGGCATCTCTTAAGGAAGAGAAAGAAATATACAGATGTGTCCTAAATGACTGATTTCTACAGTTGACATCACATTTGGGCCCTATAGAAATGCCATGTGATACAAGGGGCATATATCAGACTCCTTATTATAAAAGTGGAGATAGCACACTCTTAGAGGTTGAGTTTGAGGTTTGGGACACAGAACTCCAAATAACTGGAGGACAACTATAAAGGAAGGCTTAGCTACTAACTGCAATGTGCAAGCCAAATCTAGCCCCAGGGCCTGTTTATGTAAATACAATTATATTGGAACATAGCCCAGTCTATTTGTTTACATAATTGTCCATGGCTGCTTTCACGGTACAACAGAGTTGCTGAGTAGTTCGACAGAGACCATCTGACCACAAAGCCTAAATGATGCACTATGTGACCTTCTACAGGAAAGGTTTGCTAATCTCTGGTCCAGGGTAATACATCATAAAGTTAATTCCCAAAAAAAATCCCATACGGTTTAGCCCAAATAAATGAAACAAAGTTATTAAGCTCAAAAGGCCTTGAAGATATGTGCCAAATAGTTCTTCTTGGAGCAAAAGAATACTTTATAATACTAAGCGATACACTTCTAGGCACCAAAGAGTGATTTTTTTGTTTACAAACATTGCGACAAGGTAGCTTTGAACTTGAGGTCCTCCTGCCTCGTTCTAGAAACTGAGGTATGCCACTGCACCTGCCCCAAAGAGTGTCTAAATATGAAAAGTCCTCAAGGTAGTTCTCAATCCTAATACAGATTGCTCTGGTATTAAGGACTAAAATTGTATTAGTAAAAGATGATTGCCTAGCCAGCCCTGCAAACATTCATACAGCAACAAAGAGAAAGAAAAGCAGCTCCAAGAAAGGTGTTGTTGATGACATTTTAACTTAAAGACTTCAAGCAGAAGTAAAAGCTGGGGGCGGGGCGGGCGGGGGGGAAACACTATAACTGCTGAATCAGCAATAGCTAAGGTAAATGCTCTGACTTGGGTGGGCATGACTTATCAGGAAACGGCAATAGCTCTAGGGTTCCTGGAGTGAGCCTTCCTGGTGCTCTCCCTTCACAGCCAGTCCCTCAGCCTGCAGATGCTCTCCCTACTCTGCCCCTCAGCCCTCCACATGTACTCTTTAAGCAGAAGGCTTCTGCTACACATCAGTCCCTGCCGAAACCCATGGATGTCTTCACATTTGCCACCCAGAGGTTGCCTTTGAAGCTATTTTCTTAATTTTTAAAAATAATGAGTTTTGCCATGACATTTTCACACATAATTATTATGGACTTTGCTCCCTTTTACACCATTGCCCTCTCTTGCCCCCCTAGCCCCAAGTCTGGTTTCCTTCCTCCCCCTAAACTGTCCCCGTGCATGCCACCTTTCAGGCCCTATGTATTTGTATTCCCCATATGCTGAAAGTATAATAAAGCTCCAGACTCGGGGTCTCTTCTACACAAACACCAACACTTTGGAACCCAGTGAAGGTGTTCAGACAAGCACTTAGGGTTAGTGGAATCTACTGTTGTTAGTCACAGTTATTTCAATATCACGCTTTTACTGGTGGAGCTAAGATTTCCACCCTATGTCTACCATATATACCATACTATACCAGCAATATGTCTACTGCCCAGTGTGCCAGCTTACATTGTGACATTGGAGCTCAAGGCCAGAGGTCATAATATAGAAACTTATTTATATTGGTCCAGATATGTATGATTAGTAGAAAGAAAAGAGATTAGAAATGAATAGAGCAAGAACTGTGGACACTTTACAAATCTCTTTTGGCTGTTTTTGGTTTTGTTTTTATTTTCTGAGACAAGATCTGAATATGTAGTCCAGGCTGCCCTCAAACTTACAGTAATCCTCCTGCCTTAGCCTCTTGAGTACTGGAATTACAGGCATGTATCACTATAACTGGCTTACAAATCTGAGAGTTTATATGAAAAAAGGAAATCTGAGCTGGGCACTGTGGTATACACCTTTAATCCCAGCAGTCAGAAGGCAGAGACAAGTGGATCTCTATGAGATGGAGGCCAACCTGGTCTACATAACAAGTTCTAGTTCTAAGCCAGCTGGGGCTATAGGGAGACCCTATCATAAAAAAGAAAAAAGAGGCTGGGCATGGTGGTGCACGCCTTTAATCCCAGCACTTGGGAGGCAGAGGCAGGTGGATCTTTATGAGTTCGAGGGCAGCCTGGTCTACATAGTGAGTTCCAGGACAGCTGGGGTTACAGGGAGACCCTGTCTCAAAAAGACCAAAAAAAAAAAAAAAAAGAAAAAAAAAAAAAGAAATCTGAGAAAAAATTTCCCAGATTGACAATCCTAAAAATTGCTCATAAAATTGTAAACATCACAGCTCATAACTGTTCAGTTGTAAAAATGGATTTTTTTTCTTTTTTTATTTTGAGATAGGGTTTCATGTAGCCAAGGCTGGCCTGGAGTTCTTGACTGTCTTGCCTAAATCTCCACGTCCCCAACTATAGGCATGTGCCACCATGCCTGGAAGAATTTTCTTCTACTTAATAAATAATACAAAGGATGAGTTGTAACCAAACAACCTATAATATTGAATTGAATTTTTATTCGTCCCCTACAAAATGATATTACCAAATAATATGAAGAGGCGATCAGTGAGATTTTAGTATAAACTAAAGAATGGAAGGAAATTAGCACAAAGAAGTATCTGTTAATTAGTAAAAATGTTATTTTTATTTTATTTTTATGGCTTGTTTAGAATTCGTCATCCTTTTGTTAAGTATTCATTTTTGTATTTAAATGTATGTTTCTTTACTTACAGAAAATCCCAGGATTATAAAGCTTGAAACATCATAAACCTTGGTTCTCAGCTAGCTAAAATGCCCTCACAGCTGGCCATCGAGCCTGACCTCCAGCTCCCCACTCTCTTCACACATGTCACCGAGGTCACTTGCTGTTCCCAGATCACACCCAGCATGCATCTGCTGCAGGACTTTAGCACCGACTGTTTGCTCTGTCGAATTCTATCCCATGACTTTTCTCCCACTTCAAACGTTTGCTAAAATATTACCTTAACAGACACCACACTCCTGTAAACAAACGCTTACTCATTCTCCTGTAAACAACTCTAATGATACTCAGTGGCTCTTACACACATACACACACAAACACACACACACACACACACACACGCACACACACACTCAGGAAAGTAGAGGGGGGGCAAGTTGGAAAGAGGAAGGAGATTAGCAGGAACAGGAAGGAGACAGGAGAGAGTAGCTGGGGGTAAACATGACCAAAATACATTCTGTGCATGTACGAAATGTCATAAAGAAACCTATTATTACGGATAATTAATATATACTAATAAAGACATTAAAAATATTACCTCAGCAGCATAGCCTTCCCTGGCAGCTCTATGAACTAGCATCAACCTCAGGATTCCTCTACCCTCCGTCATCCTACCTTGCTGTATTTCACCTTACTAGCACTCCTTAATATGTTAACGATTTGTTTATGAGCAGTTTATGAGCAGTTTCTCCAAGCAGAATGTACTTCAACAGGGGAGCCGCTCTCTGCCTGAGCTCCGGGGTCTGCAGTCCTGGCATGCAGTTGGTGCTTGAAAATTATTTGTTGAGTAAATGAATAAATGAAAAGAACAAGTGAGTGAATGAAACTGCTAATACGTAAGTTAAAAGTGTTTAGTATACATACAGCTGAGGTCATAGCTGTTCTCGCTCTCTCTCTCTCCCTCTCTCTCTGCGTTTGTGTGTAAAATACGTACATACAAAGAGTAGTAGTATATAGCTTTCATATAGTATAATAAGCTACATCTGCCTCGTTTGAGAGCAAGGTTCTAGTTCTGTTTAACTATAACTTACAGTTGCAAATGAAAAGGCTGAAGTTAAGAACCTCTCCAAGTATGACCAGGGGTAAATAATTAAACTGCTTGGGCATTAAGTTACAGCTTTTTCTGAGAGACTAAACCAGGTAAACAATATTTTTACCAAATATTATCTAATTGAGAGCCACTCCCTTTCACTAACATCTCTTTCATGATACCTGCCTTTTCACAAACCGCCTTTTCAAGATGTTCTTAAAATTGTGACTTACTCCTCATAGAATCAATCATAAGCTCTCACATCATCCAAATGGGAAAGAGTGTCATAGATCACTAAACTTTGGTGCTCACACAAATTCTGTATTAGGATGACCTGAGGTGTTTTTTATGTTATTGTATGTGTTGGTTGGTTTGTATCCTAGGCTGCCCTCAAACTTGCTGAACTCGCTATACCACTGAGGATGACCTTGAACCTTTTTGTTGTGAGTACTTGTGTATGAGTGAATGCAGACACTTGCATGCCATAGAGTATGTGGAGATCAGAGGACAACTTTCTTTGTTTTGGGAGTTGGTTCTCTCCTTCCTCTGCGGACACCAGGGATCAAACTCGTGTCACCAGGCTGGCTCTAAGCAGGCATTTTTCACTGCTGAGCCATCTCTTGGGCCCTGGCCTTGAACTTCTGATCTTCCTGCCTCTACTTACTGAGTGCTGAGATTACAGGCATGCACCACCAAATCCAATTTTATGCAGCTCTGGGCACTGAACCCAGGACTTCGTGCATGCCAGGCAAGCACTCTATTAACTGAGTTACACCCCAACCCTTCTGTGGTTTGAATGTATAAATATAACTATCTATGAATATATATTTAAATGCGTGTTATATGCACATATAATTTACCTAATTTCTTTACCCTTTCAGAAAGAGCAGTAACTAAATACAAAGCATTCTAGACCCAAGGTCTGCTGTATCAGAATCAGTGGCCAAGAGCACACAGAGAAAGATTTGCCACGCCCTCCTCTGTCTCTCTGTTTTTTTGTTTTCTTTTGTTTTGTTGTTTTGAGACAGAGACTCACTATAGCTCCAATTGGCCTAGAACTGGCTAGTTATTCCAGGCTGGCCTAGATCTCAGAGATCTGCCTCCCAAATGCTGACATCAAAGGTGCACACCACCACACCCGGCTCCTCTGACTTTTATATAGCCTTCCTTGTCAGTATTTGGGAACCATTGGCCTTCCTTGTTCCTCTTATTATGTGTTTCACAAAATGGTGAGACTACAGTACATAAGCCTTGAATAGAAGTTTCAGGAAATATGTGTGGTGCCACACCTCTCTGACTGAACACAAAATCACCTGCCAAGTTCTTTTACCCCAGGTTGGCTCAGTCAGCAACCCAGTGTTGGGGCCTGTATCATCAGTGCTTATGATAGCTCTATGGCACATTTTGATGTACCAGGATTGATCTACAGGAAAAGAATGTCAAGAAACAAGAAACTGTATTCATTTTCTGAGTCTTAAACTTACACGACCTGGAAGAAACTTGAGAGAGAGAGAAACAGAGAGAGAGAGAGAGAGAGAGAGAGAGAGAGAGAGAGAGAGACTCCATCCACTGAGGGGTTTTGGTTTGGGTTTTTGCTTGCTTGGTTTTGGGTGTTTGTTTTGAGATGGTCTCACAAATTAGCTCAAGTTCACTTTGAACTTGCTATATAAGCCCAGGTTGGCCTCCAACTCACAATTTTCCTGCTTCATCCTCCCAGGTTCTGGGATGACAGGCAAGTGCCACCAAGTCCAACCCTACTGAGATTTTAGTAGTTGAGAACACTGAATATTAAAGAGAAATTCATCCAAGGTCAAAGGTGAGAGGTTGATTTAGAGGTTGGGGTCTGATCTCTCATTTCAGAGTTGAAACCACTTTTACTACACCAAAAGCTTCTGATCTGAGGCATTTTGATTTCTTAACAGCCTCTGGTGATCTCATCGTCTTTCTCAACGTCTTGGTCATACTGGGGCTTCTGCAATAAATCACAGACAGGAACCAGTTTCAGGTTCAATTGACTGGGAGGTCCGAAAAGCAGATGACAAGCACCTGTCTCTAACAGTATTTCTCAAACTTGTGTGGTCAGAAGAATCTCCTGGGAAGTGAGTAACAGCACAGATTGCACCAGGGCCCTACTCTGTAGATTTGCATCAAGCAGACTCAGGCAGGATCTTGCAATAAATGAGGATGAAGGGCTCGTGATTGCTTGTTGTGTTCTGCAGATCTGGGCAACACTGTATGAAAATGTTATTTAAAACTGGGCCAACAAGATGGCTCAAGCAGTAAAGGCACTTGCTACCAAGCCTGAAGGCCTTAGTTTAATCCCTGAGCCCCACATGCTGGAAGGAGAGAAATGAGTCTCAGAAGTTGTCCTCTGACTTCCACAAATGTCCTGTGGCTAATGAGTAAGCATGCAATAAATCAATAAATGAAATGTTTAAAAATAAAATATTATTAAAATAAATGCTATTTTCATTCCACTTAACTCTGATTTCTACACATGACACTTTAGATGTGGTCACAAACCTATTCTCTTATAGGTCCTATAAAAATAGCATAGGCTGGAGAGGCCCCACAGCTCCATTGCTAATGCTCAAATTCTCACTACTGTGTGAAGTTACCACTGAACATACAGACCACTGACCCAAGTATCTTCTAATAAAACTTCAAAACAAGAAGTCGGGGGGCTTGACTTGAATAATATTCTGTAATTTGGTGATTCTTTGTTGTAGATAACTGGGAGACCATAAATTTATAATTACATCCACTATTGGCTTTTAAAAACTATAAGCAAACAAAAATTAAGAGCAAGTTTTAAAATGATTAGTTTGTTAAGCATTGTGGCACAGGCCTGTAATCTTAGCACTTTGGAGGTAGAGGCAGGGAAATCAAGAGTTCAAAGTCAGCCTTAACTACATAGTGAGTTCAAGGACAGCTTGGGCTACATGAGACCCTGTCTCAAAAAACCAAAAACTAAATAGACAATATTAACAAAAATATAACATCATCTCTTATAACAAATTTAGGCTTAAGTTATTGCTGATGTTAGTTTGATGCTATCTTATAAATAACAGCATATATCTCTAGAAATCTCTATCAGACCCTCATTTTATAGCGTTGTCTAAATTTGTGTTATATGGCCATGTCAAGTTCCATAACTAAGTTCTCCATGACTAAAATCAAGGGAACTCTACCTGGAAAGGATCAAAGGAAACAGGAGGACTGGGGAAGTAGACAGCTAAGACTTCATGTGGAATAACACTGCTCAGGCACACTCATCCCTCATCAGCCATAGAAAGTGCTTCCAAGACCCCTGTGACATCCCTCATCATCCACAGAGAGCTGCTTCCAAGACCCCTTTGCAGATACTAAACTCCATAGGTGATCAAACTCTTTATAAAAAGTTGCATAGCATAAACTCCCACATACTCCAAATCATCTCTAGATTACTTTTTATACCTCATGTAACCCAGATGCCGTATAAACAGTTGTTATAGTGATTGATTAGGGAAAAAGAGGAAGGATAAAAAGCCCATGAGTGCTGAACACAGACATGATTCTCCGAATATTTCCATCCATGATTGCTTGAATACTGTGTGGAAACTGTAAACATGGAAGGGGTACTTGTATGATATTTATTTATTTATTTATTTATTTATTTACTTATTTATTATTTATTTATCTGACAGAGTCTCACTATGTAGCTGAGATTCATCACCTTCCTGTTTCTACTCCTTGAGTGCTTACAGGTATGTAAAAAGTATTCAGAGATACTTTTCACAAATCTCTAAGAAAACAAGTTATCTGTTTCTAAAATATCTAATATACAATTACTGGAAAAAAACTAAATAAGACTATGAATTTCCTGCCGTGTCCATGAAGAAGTCTTTGATTATTCAGTCTGACCATTCCTAATTATCTCCCTTATGAAAAGCTTCCTGTTTTCTTCATGGTCTCTGGTTCTTCCTGAAAGTAAGATATGATATTCCTTAATAGTTAGTTTCAATGCCTAACTCTGAAATAGATACTCAGGCCAAAGTTCCTTTCTAATTTTAGCAGCCCCTGAATGTTGATATAACCTAGGGGTCATCTTTGGGGTTCAGTAATTACATGCCATTGTTGGTAAAGCTTAAGGTATCTTTCACAATAAAATTCTTCTCAAAAATTTAGCAGATTTTGGTGTACTTTCTTCTGGTCTATTCTGTGCATTAGTAACCACAGCTAAAGATCTTGTCTAGACATGGTCTTTGGGGCTAAGAATTCTTGTCGCCCTCCTGCTAGATCCTGCAGTCTTCCAAATCCTCTAGCATTTAATTCACACAATTAGGGCTTTGTGTTGAGAAGCTCCGAGAGTTTTATCAGTCTTAGGAGTACCATTTTCCCATTCCTGCTTGTCTTAACTTGGAGTAGCAAAGATACCTTCTCCAACCCTGTAAGACTGTAAAGCATGGAATTCCATTCCTTTAGGCCAAAGGTCACATGTGGGAAGCACCTTCCTAAACAAAATTATACTTTCTTCCCTCCCTGATGACAGGTTAGCTATCTAGCTTAAGTTTGTACTTCATAGCAGAATTTTTGTTCCTTAACAGTACTAAAATAAGCCAAGATGCACAAACATTCTGAATGTTTCTATTTCCCATGCCACTGCAACCTCAGTCAACCTATGATCTATATTTAAAGACAGATGAGGCAACAGATTGCCTAAATCTTTGTGATATTAAATATTCCAGCTTAAGAGAGTTGGGTCCTTCAAGCTCAAGCCTGATCTACCTCTTTAAGTGTTTTATTTATAGCACTCCAAATCTAAGACCTAAATTCTCTGTCAATCGGATACATTTTCAGCTATAATTCATTAAAAATTAACCATATGCTATGATTTGAGGTGGTTCAAGTCACTCTCAAAGGCCCATTGTGACTGAAGTCTTGGTCCCCAGGTTGGAGGTATGGACTTTCAAAACATGTCGCCTTATCACAGCAATAAAAAGTGAACAGCTTTTACACACAGAGGAAGTCCCAATAATGAGAGCACAGGCAAGAATAAATTTCATGAGAGGAGTAGATGAACGAAAGAGAGGAAAGAATTTATCACCTCCAACATAGTAAACCAGCAAGCAAAAGGCAAACAATCCAACCAACCAGAAAAAATCAACAAACCACAGGAATTAATAAACATCTAAATAAAAACCTTAATGTAAATAGCCCCTAACTCACCAATAAAATTATGGGGGTAACAAAAAAAAAAGTGTGGCCTAGTGGGAGGTCCTTAGGTTGTTTGAGACTTAACTTTGAATTCTCCAGAGAGAAGTACTTTTACTGGTATAAGCTGGGACCTTCCCATCCTTTCTCCGTTCCTGGTTCAAGACATGACCATTTGTTTGCTCTGGCTCAGCACTCTTATGCCTGTTATTCACACCATGAGGTGATAAAGGATCAGCCCTCACTGAAGAGCCTGTGCTGAGCCATTTGTACTTTGAATGTACTAGCACCAAAACTGTAAGCTAAATAAACCTCTTCTTTATAAATGGATTAGATCTGCTTATTATTATTATTATTATTATCATCATCATCATCATCATCATCATCATTGTGAGTTGTGTTTGTGTTTCATGTGCGTGTGGCCATGAGTGTCACATTGTGTGTGTGCACAGAGGTCAAACGACAACTTTGTGTGATCCTTTCTCTCCTTCTATCTTTATGTGGTTCCAGGGATCTAACTCAGGACTTCATCCTTATGCAGCAAGTACCCTTACCTAGTGAGTCAACTCACTGGCTAGTGTCAGGTCTTTTGTTATGATTAAAAGAAAAACAGGTATCTAATGCACTCTGCTAAAGAATGTAGATATGAACAATGACGATGGCCTAAGGGCAGCAGCGCTCTTAATTAGCATCTCTGGGATTCTTTTGGCCTCATCTTCATGGTCACAAGGTGGCTGCCACACACCTTCACACCACAGCAAAAACAAGTAACAAGTGCCATTCAGAGTACTTCTCCTCAGCTCCTGTCTGTGAAGAAGGCAAGTGTCTCACAAAGTTGTGCAAGCAGTAACAATTGCTTGGGAAGAGGAAGCTCTCTGAGCAAAGTCAACTGCAAGTTGTGCTGGATACTCCTGGGATGCAGTTTTCATGAACTATCACCCAGGCTGAAATGGACTTTTTGGTGATGCGGCTTCCTTTGAACCATCCATGTTCCTGTAAACAACCCCTCACCCATACTCCTCTAAGTAATCAAATAAGCTCACTGGTTCACTAGACTAAACTTGGATGGAATCATTCTTTAATCTATCATCGATGCCCTTACCAATAGATGCTTGTTCATGTCACCCCAGGAAGTCATACAACACTTGTGTGTTAGTTATTTTCGTCAGCTTGACACAAACTAGTGTCACCTGGGAAGAGGGAGACTCAGCTGATGAACTGTTTCTATCCGATTGACCTTTGGACATGTCATGGGTCATTTTCTTGGTTGCTAATTGATGTAGGAGGGCCCAGCCCACTGTGGACCACTAGTGCCATCCCTGGGCAGATGGGCCTAGGCTGGGCCAGAAAGGTAGCTGAAAAGCCAAAGGGAAGCAAGCCAGAGAGCAAGGTTCCTCCATGAGTTATGCTCCAGCCTCCTGCCTTGGGTTCCTGCCCTGGCTCCTGTCGATGTGGGACTGCAAAGTGTAGGATGAAATAAAGCCTTTCCTCGCTAAGTTGTTTTTTGCTCATAGTATTTATCACAGCAACAGGAAAACAAACTAGGACAACTTGGCTATGTAGATGAGACCCCACCTTTAAAATCAAAAAAGAGGAGCCAGTTTACAAACAGAACACCAAGTATTAAATAACTAGAAACTCCAATTAAATAACTAGAAACAAATATTTAGAGACTGTCTATGTGCTAAGGAAACAGTTCCGAGCACTAAGAATGAATCCCCAGGGCTCATGTTAAAAGAAACAAAAATCTCAATGTCTGGAGAGATGTCTCAGCTGTTTAGAGCACTGGCTGTTGTTGCAAGAGACCTGGGTTTAAATCCTAGCACTCACATGGTGGCTAACAGCCATCCATACCTCCAGTTCTAGGGGATCCAACACCCTCTTCTGTCCTCCGCAGGCGCTGCATGACATGGGTGCACCCACCTACATGCAGGCATAACATTTATACACATAATACATTTTTTTAAAAATTAAAAACCGCCGGGCGTGGTGGCGCACGCCTTTAATCCCAGCACTTGGGAGGCAGAGGCAGGAGGATCTTTGTGAGTTCAAAGCCACACTGGTCTACATAGTGAGTTCCAGGACAGCTGGAGCTACAAGGAGACCCTGTCTCAAAAAAGACTAAATAAATAAATAAATAAATAAATCTCCAGGTGTGAGTGTGGCTGCATATGCACCTTTAACTCCCTCATCCTGGAGGGAGTGTGCAGACAGGAGAATCCCTGGGGTCTGTTGGCTGCAAGTCTTGCTCCAGATTCAATGAGAGACCTTGTTTCAAGTGAACAAGGCAGAGAGTGGGGATAGACCTAGACACCACATGCTCTCCTTTGGCCTTGTACATGTGCACATGAGTGTGTGGGCACACATAGGTGTGCATACACTATACACACACATACACACACACAAAGTAATTTTAAATTGTATCAGTCTGAGGTCACCAGCACATACTCCTCAAATTTCATAATCCAGGCACACTGACTATGGGCTTAAGTTACAAATACACACGCTAAACAGTCATGGCTCACCAACCAAATGAATGGAGCACACACCAGACTTGCACCTGGACACAAGCACAGCACAGTGGCCATGATCCCTGTGTCTCACAGAGCCAAACATAGAGGCCAAAGTCAGAGAGGAGAGGCCAAGGGAAACCCAGAAACATTGCTGAAAGAGCTAGAGAACCAAGAACGGAGCACCCACCATCTGAGTTCATCTTCCTCAGTCACTCAAGAAAACAGGGTGTCACTTCCCCAAAGTCCTCAGCCTGCGACTTGACCTTTGGGAACCCCCTTTCCCTGGCCTTCACATTACTAAATATAACTAGATTGTGCTCTTTGGGATTTTTCCTGGCCCAGCACTTCCCTAAGGATTGGTCAGCACACAGGCAATTTCCCAAACAATAATCTTCCTAGTTACCACCGTCTTCTGCCACACTCCTCTCTAAATCCACTTCTCAAGCCTATGTGCACGCCCACTCTTCCCCTGTCCACCCTGGCCTAAGTTTGAACATGGTTTTACAGCAGCCTTTGCTCCAGAACATGTTCTGTAATATAGAGGGAGTTTCGGGGCTTTAAATTTTTTTTAATATTTTATTTACTTATATTTTATGTGTATAGGTGTTTTGCCTGCATGTATGTAAGTGCACCACATGCATACAGTGTCCACAGAGGTCTGAAGAGAGTGTCAGATCCCCTGGAACTGGAGTTACAGATGGTTGTTATCCAGCATCTGGGTGCTGGGAACCAAACCCAGGTCTTCTGCAAAAGCAACCAGCGCTCTTAACCACCAATCCATCTCTCTAGCCCAAGTTTCTGGAGTTTTTACAGTTTCAAAATTTCTATAACCAAAAAAAAAAAAAAATTCTGTAATTAGGAACCTGTTTCTTGGACTAAATGTATCTCATGAAGGATTTTTTTTTTCCTCTCACAGTTCCAAGTTTATCTTGCCATGAAATACTCAGAGGTGCCCCTAAGTCTTTTTTCCTCTGACTTTCTGAGGATAGCCTTACCTTAGAAAACAGCTTATCCATTGCAAGTCTGAATGAGGTTAGTGAAACCCTATTGGTTGTACGGTAGAACAAAATGAAGCAAAAGAAGGGGAGGCATCAAGTATGTGAGACACAAGCCAGGCATTTGCAAAGCACTGACAGCCCACTCTCAGTTGTCCCAGGCAAAGAGGACTGTCCAGGACTGTCAACCAAGGGACAGTGCTGTGGCCTGGATGTGCTTTGTCTCCCAGAGGTCCAGGTTCTGGAAGCTGTCACCCCAGTCTGTGTTGAAGTGGTAAACTCTTCAAGAGGTTTGGTCTGGTGGGAGGTGGTAATTAGTCCTTGGGGACTTTGCCCTCAGGAATGGATCAAGGTGTATTTCTGGCATGATCAGGTCTGGTAGGAATGCATTAGCTCACTTGAAAGCAGCTTTATGAATAGAGCCAAGCCTAGTGTCTCTCTAGTCTCTTGCATTCAGTAACTCATCATGTGACCTCTGTCTTCCCCTCACACTAGTTTCTGTCATGATGTCATCTGTCATGTTGTAATCTAGCCAGAAGGCCTTACCAAGGTTAGCCAGACAGGGCCCTCCAATCTTGGACTTCCAGTTCCCAAAACTGTTTGCTGAATGCATCTCTTTTCTGTACAAGTTACCCAGCTTTGGGTGTTTTGTTAGAGTAACACAAAGACGGAAACAGTACTTTGACATGGGCTTGCTCTTGCAGAGACCAAAATCTCTTTGTCCTCAGGACAGTCTAAGAAGCACACAAATTCAATTCCTCTCATTCAGAAGCTACCAATGCATTTATCTTTTTTAACACCAGGATACACAGATTTTCTGTCATTAAGACTTGCAGGCACCTTAGCTAGCCCAAGGGACTTTTATTGTCTAATGTGCCTGTGTCACTAGAGTACATTGTCCATTCTCAGGAATTCTTTAAATAAATGTTGGCCTCTGAGCTATTTCTTGAAATTCACTTGCGTATCTTTTTTTAACCGAGACATTTTAAAAAATGACCCAGAAAAAATTACAGAGCAAGCATATACTTGGATACTAGGCAAAGGATGGCTGGATTTTTCAAAACTAAAGAAAACAGAACTGAGCAATAAATGATGTTAGAATCAATCTAATCACTGGGGCATTTGATGAGACAGAAATAAACAAAATGGAGTAAAATAGTAGAATTACAGCTTTATAAAATTATTTTAGAAACAAAGGAAAACCCAAATATAAAAGAGATAAAAGTACTGGGTAGAGTGGTTTATGCCAGCAAACTCAGTACTAGGGACATGGAGGCAGAGGAGTAACAGGAGCTCCAGTCCATCTTAGGCTACAGTGAGAGTCTTTCTTTGGAAATTAATTAATACAGTAAAGGGAATGGAAGTAAAGGCTCTTTGGTTGAAATAAAGCTATGAAACCCAGGGCCTCATTTGATGTCTGATCTCAATTGATCCTCTACATTGGTTCTGACATATCTTTATTGAACTTGCAATGATCCTTGGAGCATCGCTTGAAAATCACAAATTGAAAATACACAACCATCTGAAGGGTAAATTGTCCATCGATTTGACCCCATATAAGAAGCTATACAATCTTTTACTTATGACTGAGCAATATGTGGGACAGTCAGGAGCGTTTTTTAAAGCCATCTCAGGCCCACTGCCCCTTATCATCTGCTCCCGTTGCATGATGGGCAGAATACCAACACCAGGAAGCACAGGATGGGTCAGGGCCACAGAAAAACCAATCAACATACTTAGCATGTATGTAAGAAAATCTGTGTTAAGAACCTGGACTAGTTTTTCTTTTTCAAAGCAAGTGATGTTAAATCTGAGAAAGAAAGATAAGATGTGCAAACTTTCCCTGATTGCCGTCTTTATTTTTCATACTACTAAATAATACATGTATACTTATACATATGTATATACTTGAGAATCATTTCAAATTCTTTTTGGAAAACAATGAGAAATGAGGTCAGAAAGGCACCATAAAGGTAAAATGTGGCAGTGGGGGAGCTCCGTGTGACAGATAGAGACCCTGGGTCAGCATGATAAATTCAGGAGGAATTCAGCTGTTCATTCATGAGAGGCTTATTAAACATCAACTTTGTGCAAAGGATCTCACGCCAGGTGCTGGGATTCAATGATGAGAATGCTGCCTGGCAGAGCTGCTGAGAGTCTCCTCGTCTGAAAAATGAGGTCAATAATAGTAACCACCCCTCGGAGTGCTGTGAGGATGAAATGAGATCATCTATGTAAATGGCCTTAACTACTTTAATCAACCATTTTTTTTGGCTCATTTCCTTTCTGGTGTGTCAATCTGAATTGGAAGTGGAAAAAGAACACGCATTGGTGCTTTGACTACACTCACACTCTAAATTTATCCTGAGCTCTAGCCGCTCACACTAATAGCAGCAAAATACTTCTTTTATTCTTGATGTTAGAAAGCCTGAAGCAGCCAGACCTGGTGGCAAAGGCCTGTTAATCCCAGCACTGGGGAGGTGGAGGTGGAGGTGGGATCGGGAGCTCCAGGCCAACCTCTCCCGCTACATAGAAACCTTGACGTGAGCCTAGGCTACGCGAGAGACAGAGACAGAGACACAGATGAGAGAGAAGAGTAAAGATCGAGAAGCAAACAGCTTGAAATGGAGGCACATATCTGTAATCCCAGAAAAGATCATGTTAATGAGGATTGGGAACTTGAGGCCAGCCTAGGCTACATAGTAAGCCCCTCAAAAATCCAAAGAAAAATAGAAAGCCTGAAGCAATAAACTGCAGGTTTTTTTGGGGGGGGGGTGGGTAATGTGTGGACTATCTGAGAGAAGGGATTACAAGGAAAATGAAAACCCCAGAGTTTATAAAACAGCTCAAAAGCAGCCATTAGGTTCAACACAATGTACCAGTTATCCATAATGATGATTAAATAAGGGAAAGAAGATTCCACCAAGGGGAGAATGATCCCAGTCTAGGGGCCATTCCACAGGTTGGAGCACATTGTAAAGGAGGCCCTCCTGGATCAGCACCAGGGACGATTTCTTAGCATCAGAGAGATCCAGGTATACCTGGGTCAAAAAACCACTTTGAGCATGGAAAGTCTAGAATCTAGATGGATCTGGGTGGAGAGCAAACACATTAAGATTTTAGTAAATAAGGAAAAGATGGAAAGGCAGTCTTTGGGGAGCAAAGGAGTCGATTAAAAAAATAAAGGTGCACAGTCAATCATAACCAGGAGGCTGCTGCCTGGTGTCCTATTTTTGTCTTTTTTCTTTCACTTTGTAGGGTTATGTTTGTTTTGTTTTCTAAGACAGAATCTCACTATGAAGCCCTAGCTGGCCTAGAGCTTACTTCTTAGAACAGGCTAACCTCAGACTTGTGGCAATCCTCCTGTCTCTGCCTCATGAGTGCGATTACAGGCACGCTCAGCTTTGCTTGCTGTTCTTAATTTTAACTTTTTTTTCTTTTCCAGTGAAATTATATCCCTTCATAGGGAAAGTTACTTATGACATGAAGAAAGCCCATGACTTGTAACCAACAGCTCCCTGTCTGGCTGTACAGCCCAATAAAAAATAATAATAATTTAAAAAAAAAAAAAAAAAAAAAAACCCCAAGGAAGTTTTACTTGAAGCCTTGGTTTACTTTCAAAACAAACAACAGGGGGA
>NW_008360323.1:1733363-1734955 GCF_000622305.1 Nannospalax galili | reverse complement strand
AAAAAAAAACAACCTCTAGGAAGTTCTACTTGAAGCTCTGGTTTCATTTCAAAACAAAGCACAGTGTGGAGAGGTGGGAAGCCAATCGGGAACGTCTCTCTCAAAAGAGGAGGAACATACTATGTATGGTGGGGCATGTCTATGAGCCCAGCACTCAGAGGCTGAGGCAGGAGAATCCTACTTCAAGGCCATAGCCAGACATTGTCTAAAAAAGAGGAAGCACACATACACACAAAAATAAGTTAAATAAGTTCAAGTTCAGCAAAATCAGTTTCTAAAAGGCTAATGTTCAGTGAGCACCTCTCTCCCCTTTACTTCAGCTGTGACTCATGGCAAATAAGGGTTCACAGAAAACTCCAGTGCTTAGTGCCCCCAAGCCATTTACAGCAAAGACTGGAAAAGGAGGCCAACCCACATCACATCTGATGTGCTTTCAGGGACCCATAATGAAAATCACAAGCACAGATTAATAGAGAGATGAGGGGCTCCCTGCTGAGGCACGCTGAAGTCGCAGAAAAATAAACATCCACATTTATATGCTAATTGTGTGTTCCAGATTAAAGCAATTTGTTTAAAAATTATTGGGGAGAAAAATCTGTGCTTTCATGATAAAACAGAAAGGATTTCTGTAAGGAGAGACTGGCAGCATTGTAGAGGTTCAGTGACTCTCAGTCTCTCAGCCAAATTAAGATGCTCTCCCTCAGCCTATAAGGAATATCCTTGAGAAGTCTGTGCACCGTCACCATCTGTTGAGCAAAACATGGATCACCATAATGTTTTCCACATGCTAGGCTTTTTTGTTTTTTAATTTTGCAAACAGAAATGAATCTTTTCCTAGTCAAAACGTTTTACCATGACCATTGTTAGAGGAAGTTAGGAGGAGCTCTCTGGGTTTTGTTTCATTCTTTTTGTTCTGTGGTGCTAAGGATTGAAGCCAGGGCCTCATGCACGATGGCTGAGTACTCTCCTCAGGCTCCCTCTCACATGCTGCTGGGCTGTCTTCTCCGTCTTAAAACTCTATTTTGATCCTACCCCTCTTCTAGCCCACTCCCCACCACTGAAATCATTTGTACTTAGCAAACTTTTTATTTTGTTTGTAAATTGTGTGTGTGTGTGTGTATGTATGTGTGTATGTCTGTGATATGTGTGTGAGGACAGATATACGCATGCCACAGTGTGCATGCGGAGGTCAGAAGACAACTTTTCAGAGTGAGTTCTCTCCATCTTTTTGAGACGGTCTTTTTTTTAATATTTAATTTATTTTTTATTTTATGGTATGAGTGTTAGCCTGCATGCATGTAAGTGCACCAGAGTCGTGTAATGCCTGTGAAGGTCAGAAGAGGGCATCAGATTCCCTGGAAGTAGAGTTTCAGCTGGATGAGAGTGCTGGGAACAAACCTGGGTCCTCTGCCAAGAGCAGCCGATGCTCTTGACTGCTGAGCCATCTCTCCAGCCCCATGAGACAGTCTTTCTTGTATCTACCACTCTGCATACTCCAGCCTAGCTGGCCTGCAAATTTCCTGGCAAGTCTGTCTCTGCCTTCTATCTCACCATAGGAGTGCTAGCATTAAGGTGTGAACCACATCTTTGGC
>NW_008360323.1:1722648-1733118 GCF_000622305.1 Nannospalax galili | reverse complement strand
GGGGGGGGTGTCAAGAATTGGATTCAGGTCACCAGGCTTGCATGGCAAGCTCTTTTACCCACTGAGAAAATCATAGCAAATTTATATTTCTTAAGACTGAGAACTCCTATTCTGCCCACATCGTTGTACAGCTACCAAAGTCCTCTCTCCCTTCATTTCCCTCATCAGGACCCCCATCATCAACTTAATCAAGGCCAGGAGTACCATGTTACTATTGGCTGTACCATGCGA
This sequence comes from Nannospalax galili, assembly GCF_000622305.1. NCBI lineage: Eukaryota > Metazoa > Chordata > Mammalia > Rodentia > Spalacidae > Nannospalax > Nannospalax galili. Next base: position 1,732,887 of record NW_008360323.1, on the reverse strand, counting down.
GACCATCGTCCTTATTCTTTCTGTCCTCCTCAGACCCTCTGATTAACGTGCCCAGGAAGTAGTCTGTGGTTGGCTTATGAAGCCCCAACTCTGTGCTCAGCACCATGCCAGGCACAAAAGGACATGGACACTGGTCTTAGATCTACTCATAAAGCTCTTTCCAACATGTTGTGAATAGGAGAGAACAGTTAGAGGATACTATGATTTTACCATGCACTGTGGCATGGTAAAATGACTGAGACAGTCATGAAAAATGGTGACAGGCTTTAACTCCATCTTTCATCTGTGCCTTTTCTTCTAAGTTTCTAGACATTGTTCAGCTAAAAGAGTTAACTCTTAAATCTGTCTGATTTAAAGTCTAGTCTGGACATTTTAGTAGTTTCTTTAGGTAATCCTCAGTTTTATGACACTTTTTTTTTTTTTAATTTTTAAAGTTTAAAAAATGTATCCTTTGTCCAGTAGCGGGTTCACAGTTCTTAACAAAGTCTGATCCCTCTGTGATCTTTGATGAAATTATTGACACTCTAAAACTTTATATTTATTCCTACCTAGTTCTAATACCCATAAAGAAATGGTGTTACAGGTATGCCTAGGGGCATTTTATTATTTTTATACAGGTAAATAGAGACTCAAGAACTCAGCTACACAATAGGTAAGCATTATTGGCTGAATTGTGTCTCCACATTAATTCCTATGTTGAAGACCCAGCCTCCAGGACTCAGAATATAATTTTATTTAGAAATGTGGTATTTAAAAATGTGATTAAGGTAAAATGAGGTCAGTGACCTGGACCTTTATCAATATGACCAGTGTCCTACAAAAGGAGGCAGTTTGGGTACTATAACAGGTCGAACATGTGTGTCACTCACAGGTTCATGTTCGTTTGCTCTCCACCTAGTAGCACTATTTTGGAAGGTTGTGAAAACTTGAGGAAGAGGGGCCTAGCTGGGGGAAGCAGATCACTGGGCAGGTCTTTGGGTGTGGGGGAGCATCCAGAGCCACTTCTCTGCTTCCTGACCTGTCGTGTTGTGAACAGCTACCTACAGACACATGCTATCACCACCATGCTGTTTTGCTCAAGCATTTGGAACCAAGCAACTATGGGTTGCACACTCTGAAACCATGAGCCAAAAAAATAATCCTCCCCAGGTTGTCTTAGTAAGTTGTTTGATCACACCTACACAGAAGTAACTGATACAGACCCAAGTGCCGAGGGAAGACTACCAAAAGAGAAGATGACCAGCTCCAAGCCAAGGAGAGAAAGTATAGAAGAAATCAGCCCTGAAGACATCTTGGTTTCAGGCAGCAAGAATCTTAAGCAAGTTAAGTTCTGTTAAGTTACCCAGTCTGTGGTATTTCATTATAGTATGCCCATCAAACTAATATGACAACTAATCCCTACAAACATTTGTACATGAATGGTATAAGAAAGACACAAGTTGTGAGTCTGTTTCTTCCCATGGCATTTGTTTAGTGTTTTAAGTATTTCATGGTGCCTAGGGTAGTCAATATTTGATAACATTTGTTTAATTAATGAATGGGCATTATCATTTTTAGTTAGTTCAAGATTCAACTTCAGCCATGCATGGTGGTGCATGCTTATAATTCCAGTACTTGGGAGGCTGAGGTGGAAGGACTGCCAATTTAAGAACAACTCAGGCTACATAGTGGGACCCTGCCTTTCAAAAACAATACATTTTACCATTCGAACAGAATATCAACCTGAAAAAATTAAGTTCCTTGTTATGAAAAATTAGCACAGTGGCGCACGCCTTTAGTCCCAGCACTTGGGAGGCAGAGGCAGGCAGATCCTTGTGAGTTTGAGGCTGGCCTGGTCTACATGGTGAGTTCCAGGCAAGCTGGGGCTACAGGGAGGCCCTGTCTCAAAAAAGATTAAAAAAAAAAAAAACCCACATTTTCAGGTTAGGTAATTTTATGACAATAACAATTTTTTAAGATCAAAATAGCAACAAGCCAGAAAAGTCATAATTTCTCCAAATGTTAGCTACTTTAATGTGGTAAAAACCTCTAAGTATAAAAAGGTACAATTTCAGATTAATAAAAGTATTTTACTTGAATACTGATGCAAGTTTCTAGGATTAAGGCTTCCTAAGGTTCAGTGCTGTTTTTTCTTTTATCTCACTGATCTCTTCCAAATCCTGCTAAAGTTGTTAGAAATACCATTATCTCAGATATGAGGGGGATCAGGCTGTGACATTGGTCACCCCACTGACTGCCAGGTTGATTGGGCTAATCTGGGTGGCTAGACAGATGTCACCTTCCACCATCACCACTCCATGAATGTCCTTCCCAAATCATTGAGCTCTGTCAATGAGGCCCCCTTTCCTCTACTAAGGAGGACCATTCTTCAGGGTATAAAAGTAGCTGCCCTTGTTTGCTAGAACCTCCAGACAAGGTCTCAAGAAAGACAATTCTCTTCACTTCCTAAATAGAAAAGGTGAACTTGAAAATCAAAGAGTATTCGTTAAGGTTGGAGAGCAGCCTTGTAAGGAAGGCAGACATACCAGGGCCAAGACAGTTAAACCTACGCATCTGGGAGGGGCAGAGAAGAGGATGGAAGAAGGGGATCTGAACACGAACAAGGTACCTGAGGATCCCTGTGATGGTTAACCTTCATTGTCAACTTGACTTTATTTAGAATCACCATGGAAACACATCTCTGAGTGTGTCTTTGAAAGTATATCCAGAGAGGCTTAACCAAGGAGGGAAGCCATACCCTGAGTGTGGGCAGTACCATTCCATGGCCCTGGGTCCTAGACTAAATAAAAAGAGAAAAACAAATTAAATAGCAGAATTCATCCCTCTCTCTCTGCTTCCTGTCCGATGATGCAATGTGACCATCTGTGAACTCTCCCGCCATCATGCCTCCCCACCATGATAGACTGGACCCTCAAACTGCAGCCAGAATAAACCCTTCACAGCAATGAAGTGAAGGAACTTAACACAACCCTCCAACATGAGTTTGATCCTATTTAGAACTTTTTCACACTCTATCCAAAAGAGCTGCTTCCTGGTTTCCAGAATTAAAGGTCCCGAAACTTCCATGCTGCCAGCTGAGCCTCCTGACAGTGAATAGGAAAGGCCACACACTCCACAGGGTCTTCACCACCTGAAAATGCTTCCCCTTTCTTCTTCTCTGACAGTGAACTTGGATCTCCTATGCCAAGTTAACTAAAACCTGACAAGAGCCTCTCTTTAGCAAGCAGAAGTCAGAAGGGACAGATTCAGAAGTGTTACAGACGCACCTCTGGGACACAGTTAAACCATCTGTCCTCTATGTCAGCAACCCCACACATTCTTTCTCAACACCTACTTCCTACTTCCTGCAGTATTATAAGCCCCTGGGACCTCAACAGTGAGCAAACAAAACAGAAACATAGCTGCTCCCAGGGAATTTAAATTCCTTTTTTTTTTCGGTCTTTTTGAGACAGGGTCTCCTTGTAGCCCCAGCTGGCCTGAAACTTGCTATGTAGATCTGCCTGTCTTTGATTCCTGAGTGCTGGGGGTTAAAGGCATTTTAAATTCCATTTTTTAAAAAATAATTAAATGTATACTATGCTATGCAGAAGCTGGGCCTGGTGATGCATGCCTATAATCCTGTTATTCCAGAGGCTAAGATAAAAGGATCACAAGTTCAAGGCCTGTCTGAGCAACTTATGAGACCCTGTCTCAAGGTCTGAAAACAAAAAGGGGGTGGATGAGCATGTAGCTCATGGTAGAGCAGTTACCTAGCATGCGCAAGGTCTAGGTTTAAACCCCCAAAGAACAAAGAAGAACAAAAAGAAGAAAGGAAGAATAAAACAGCTAGGTTGTACTCAGAGCTATGGAGAAAAAGCAAAATAGTAGCAAAGGATGTAAAACGTGATGATGGGTTGGAAATAATAGGTTAGCAAGAAAAGGCACCATGGACTTGGCTCAGAAGCCTGTGGGAGAGAACACCAAATCACCCTCGCCTTCTTAAGAAACACCCTAGCTCTAGGTCCTGACTGCCCGGTTTTGTGGTGAGCTGCAATTCCCCCAAAGAAGCAGCATCTGTATTAAAGATTCTACAGACTGCTTGACTTTGGCTGAGTGGAGCGGTGGACCGATGAAGATCAAGAGCTCAAATCACCTCAGACTATCTGTAGTCCCTTTTCATAGCCATTTATCATTAACCTCTGTATCTAACCTAACACCCTCCTCACTTTCAAATAATGCTCTCAGAATGTAGGGCTAATCTGGACTCCCCAAGCCTCCCCAAGCCCAAATGATTAAACCAATATCTATTTCTTATAGATGCCCCTGCCTTCCTGTGGCCTACCTGATGACTTCCCTTACATAGTTTGTAAACTCAGACTCAACTTTCTTTTCTGAGATTTACAAACATTCGTGTAAGTGTAAACCTTTTCCATAGCAGAACCTGTCATTCAGGTAACTCAAATTCTTGTTCACTCAAATCTGACTCTGACAGATGAAGTAGGAAATGGATGAATCCAGTTAATTGGGAGAAAGCACCAGAACACAGATAAAACTCCAGCAGAATAGAGTTTATTAGCAAAGGAACACCTGGGACAGATTCCCTTCCGGGTAGGGAAAATGTCTGCCTCCAAGTCGTGAGCTGGGGTCTTTTATAGGGGAAGGCTTCTGGGAGGTGCAGAAGGCGGGAAGATATATTTTTTAATATATGGGGGGGCGCGGGAGAGCAGGACTGCTAAAACCTGCCCCCTTCAGAGATCAAAGTGGAAGCCTGCTGTGTTGGCCAAACTGTGGAGAAAAATCTGCTTTTGACTTCAAAGACCAAGGTGCTTTTCTCAGGGGCTTGTAGAACCGAACTGTGAGGCCCTCTTGGTGAGGGGGTGTGGCTGCTGTGTATCTGAACCCTAACAGACTCCAAAAAACTATTTTATCATTTCTAAAAACAGCTGAGTTGGTATTTTTATGTCAACACCTTTCATAGATCCACTCATTATTTATTGTGGGAATTTGAGCAAATTACCTGTTTTCTGTTCTACAATGTCATTATCTTTGAAATGAGGTGCCTATACTTAACTTGCAGAGTTGTGACAAGTCAAGATGAAAACAAAACAAAATGCATTACAAACTTATAACATCACCTGGTAGCTAAGAATTCAATAAATATAGGTTTTAAAAATTCTCTTTAGGGTTGGCTCAGTGGTTAAGGGCACTGCTCTTAATCTCTTGCAGAAGACTCAGGTTCAGTCCCCAGTACTCACATGGCAGCAAACAAATGTCCCTGACTCCAGTTTTAGAGTATCCAACACTTTCTTCTGGCCTCAGCAATTATTGCACAACACAGGTATACTTACATATATGCAGGCAAAATACTCATATAGATAAAGTAAAAATAAAGATTTTTTTTTTTAGTAACAAAAATAAAATTATCTTTAAAAAATCCATTCTGAGCCGGGCGTGGCACACACCTGTAGTCTCAGCACTTGGGAGGCAGAGGCAGGTGGATCTCTGTGAGTTCAAGGCCAGCCTGGTCTACATAGTTAGTTCCAGGACAGCTGGGACTACAGGGGGACCTTTCTTCAAAAAGACAAAAAAAAAAAAAAAAAATCCATTCTGTTCTTTGATTTTGATATTAAAACAAAACTAAGCACATTAGACTGCCTCACTGGCTTGTTGTGAGGATGGATGAGCCCCAACACAAAAAGCACCTGTGGTGGTTTGAATGAGAATGTCCCCCATAGGGTATATGAACATTTTTGTCCCCAGTTGGTGGCACTGTTTTGGGAGTCTTAGGAGGTGTGGCCATGCTAGAGGAAGCACATTACTGGGGGCAGGCTTAGAGAGTTCTTAAGCCTTGCCAGAGTTCCAGTCACACTCTGTTTACTGTACCTGCTTGAAAATGTGAGCCTCCGCTTTCTGCACCTACTCCAGCCACCTCTGCTGCCATGCCTCCCCACCATGATGGGCTGACTCTTACCCCTTTGGAACCATAAGCTAAATAAATTCTTCCTTTTATAAGTTCCCTTGGTCATGGTGCTTCTATCACAGCAACAGAAAAGTAACTAATACAGTTGCCCACCAAAGGACTGAATGTGTGCTTCCTACTCTAATGTTTCTAATTTCATTACAATTACAGGGGCATCCTGCTTAGAGAAATAGCCATTGGGACAGATATGTGTGATATTTGAGGGCATGGATGGGTATCTACAAAAATCTTGGTATAAAAGAAAAAAGGGCTGGGCAGACACCTTTAGTCCCAGCACACAGGAAGCTGAGGCAGGTGGGTCTTCGTGAATTCCAGGCCAGCCTGATCTACATTCAAGTTCCAGTCAGTCAGGAATATATAGAAAAGGGGGGGGGGGGGTGAGAGGCATAATTATGACTCTCTGTACCTGTAGCTGGGGATGTAGCTTAGTTGGTAGAGTGTTTCCCTATTATGCATGGAGCCCTAGGTTCAATCCCCAATATAAACCATAGTGGCATAAACCAGGTGTAGTAATATACACCTATAGTCACGGCACTCAGGATATGAAGGCAAGAGGATCAGAAATTCAAGGTCATCCTGGCTACATAGCAAGTACAAGGCTCGCTTAGGCTACAGGATGCTATCTCAATAGAGAGAAGGAGGATGGATAAGGAGAAAGAGGAAGAAATAGAAAGAGAAAGAGGACAGAGGGAAGGAGAAAGGGGGGAGAGAGGAAGGGAGGGAAGGAGGATAAGGATGAGAATGAGGATGAGGTGAGGTGGTGAAGGAAAAGGGGGAGGCAGAGGAGGAAAAGGAGGAGAAGGGGAAAGAAGGGGGAGGGGGAAGAGGAGGAGGAGGAAGAGGAGAAGGGGGAGGGGGAGGAGGAAGGGGAAGAGGAGGAGGAGAAGGGGAGGAGAAGGAAGAAGAAGAAAGAGGAGCTGGAGAGAGAGCTCAAAGCTTAAGAGCACTTGCTGCTCTTCCAGAGGTCCAGAGTTTGGTTTCCAGCACCCACATCTGGCAGCTCACAGCAGCCTGTAACTCTTGCTCCAGGGAATCCAATGCCCTCTTCTGGCCTCTGTGGGCACCTGCATAATCATAGCATATACTCACAGAGATACACATATACACATGAATAAAAAGAACAAAAAATAAAGAGAAGAAGGAAACTCAAAAACACAGAGAAGCAGGCATCTCTCTATACCAACAAGAAACCAGTCCCAGCCAACAGCTTGACTGTACCCCAGTTTGACCTGGAAGAGCAACAAAACCACCATGGATTCACAGGAGCTGTGAGATCATGACTGTGTGCTGTTGGAAGTTACCAAGTGGCTGGAGGGGGGAGGAGAAGGGAAAGAAAGGGGAGGAGGAGGAGGGGAAGGAGGAGGAGGAGGAGGAGGAGGAGGAAGAGGAGGGGGAGGAAAAGGAGAAGGAGGGGGAGGAGAAGGAGAAGCAGCTTTTCTGCACTTGCCAACAAGAGCATAGTGGGACTAAGAGGAAAGGGAAGTAGAGAGAACGGAAGGTGGAAGGAGTTGCTATAAGCTGGAAATTTACAGGATAAGAGGACTGTGAGTATTCTCTAAGGATGAGCTGATGGAGAAACATTTTGCATATGCATGAAATTAAACTTGAAACTTTATTTTGTTGCAACATGAACCTCTCTGTTCACATCACCAAAATTTTTAGCAGACAATTACACTCACAGGGCTTTATATGAATCCTTTGTGTGGAATGGAAAGAGTTGGATGAGCTACAAGTGACCATGAAAATGGAAATTCCATGGGAATTGGGAAAAATCTTAAGGAGGATTTTGGACATCCACAGGGAGTGGACAGTATCACATCATTGTACCTACCTCTCTGACTTCTGCATAACAATATAAATAATAAGGACATCTGTCAAAGTTCAATCAGAGAAGCAGGGTATGTGTGGGGGAGGGGGAGTTGTTCCATTATGGAGACTAAAGTTCAGTGGGGATGAATTTTAGAAAATGTACATAATCTAGACTAATCACTTCTAGGGCAAATTCAATGAACCTTGTATCTTGTGATCTGAGTGTTTCCTGGGAACCTCAGTTTGGTACTCCACCCAAAAAGATAATGAATGAATGTGGGTGTGCTTGAGGATTAGCATATCAGAGTGCTGAAAGACAGAACACTCATCTTCATTGCACACAGTGAAGATCAGTAAGGATGCTTGCATGACCTTGGGTGAATGAGATATTCTAGAACTAGGAATAAAAAGGCAGAATGGTCTCTTAAGATAAGGGTGACGCCAAACATGTACCTACCCAAGGATACCAAGAAACTGCTTTGAATAAAAATGTGAGTGAGGCCTGGCTCAAGAGCACTGTTCCAGGAGTCAGCCAGTTCTAAGAGATATCTGGGGGGACAGGTATCCTCTGAGTTCAGGCTCACTCTTAAAAACGAAATTCAAGAACAATATTCAAAATATTGTTCTGATAATTTTCATGTTGGCGTAGTAATGCCACAAAGCTCACACAGTGGTGGGGCCTGGGTAAGCAGTCTCTAACGCTGCTGTCTTTGTGTATGGTACTGCAGCTTCCAACCCAGATGACAGCTCACCAGGAAGAAAAGCCAAAGCAGGGGTGAGCAACCTGGAACAGCAGGACTATGGCAGACCGTAGCTCAGGTCAGCTACAACTCACTTGAACTTGGACAATGTAGACTTACAGCTTAAGGAGGCCAGGAGTCTGAGATCGCAGAGCTACATGTACATGTAGCCAGAGTCAGAGAACTTCAAGGAGGCACCCAAGAAGGCAGAGAAGTCTCAGGCTAGTCTGTGGAGAAAAAAACATAGTGACAGGGTACGTGAGTGTGAGTGTCTGCCTGCTGCCCTGCTTTCAAAGCACCCCCACCCCACCCCGCACACACACACTGGCTGCAAACTTGCTTCTTGTGGCCCACTCAGCCAGACACAGTTGAGGAATGAGTGTCTGGGAAATGTAGTTCAACTTAGCTACACTGATGTGTTATAAGGACTTCACACAAATCTTTCTCAGCAGCATCTGAGCTAAATATTTCATTTCCATTTGCAACAGAGAAAACCAGGGGTTGGGAGAGGGTAGTAAGATTGCCTGGAAACACTTAGCTTGTTAACGGCAGTGCCAAAATTCCAAATACTTCCATCTTGTCTAAGAGGACATTTTAAGTAACAGCAGTCCAAAGAGAATTTAATGGTTGTCCCATGTGAAAGAAATGTGGAAGTTGTCAGAATCAAAGTAGACTCGTATCAACTCCAAAAAACAATTAACAAAAACAAAACCCAAATAAGTAAGAATAAAGCTAAAGGCTTATGAAGAAAGGATTCTTACACATATTTGCAAGATAATAACTGTTACAAAAACTACCAGAAGCACAAACTTCCACAGAGACCACTGCAACTTTATACAAAATGTACTTACTGCTGAAGATGCTGGAGAGATGGCTCAGCAGTTAAAAGTACTTACTACTCTTCCAGAGGACCTGGGTTCGGTTCCCAGAACCCACATGGTGGCTAACAATCATCCTTAATTCTAGTTTCAGGGGATTCAATGTCCTCTTCTGGCCTCCATGGGCATTGTATGAATGTACTTAATACATGCAGGCAAAATACTCATACCTATAAAATAAAAAATTTTAAAACACTGTTCTGTAAGGACATCTGCCTAGAAGCTGTGCATTCAACCTCAGACCATAACCCTAGTTATTTATTATTGTGGCCAAAGATTATTGTTTCAAAATGTTTTAAAAACCTCCTTGCTTCAGTCTGCTGTACACCCAGAGTTTAGTGCGGCATACATATATCCATCACAATACCTGCTATTCCCAAATATTCTTTGGGGAATATCTCTCTGAGTTTGTGTTACCTTGACACCCACGAGGAAGGCTCTAACATTGCTGATCTTTATAATACTCGAAAATGTAAAACACTTTAGCTTTGGAGGCTAGAGAGATGGCTCAGCGGTTAAGAACACTGGCTGTTCTTGCAGAAGACCCGGGTTCAAATCTCAGCCCCCACATGGCAGCTAACAACTGTCCGTAACTCCAGTCCCAGGGGATCTGACGGCCTCTTCTAACCTCCTCGGGCATTGCATGACACGGGTGCACTTACCTACATGCAGGCAATACACGCATATACATAAAATAAAAAGTAAATAATAATAATAATAATAAATGCTTTCAGCATTCTCTTTTTTGTTGTTTATTTTTACACCCACTTCCCAGGTAACACTGTCCCATAGCCTCCCTCCCCCCAATAGAGCCCTTATACTCTGATATCCCTGCTACTGTCTGCTGTGTTGT
>NW_008360323.1:1715750-1722584 GCF_000622305.1 Nannospalax galili | reverse complement strand
TGGAGTCTGCTGTTCATTTTCCCAGTTCTATGCTGGGTTACTATCTGGGAATCCCTTTGGCCACCCTGGCCAACAACTCAGAAGAAGGTATCACCTGTCTGGCATTGTTGCTTGTTATGTAGCCTTTAGCTATACATATGGACCCTTATGATCAGCATTCTTTCTTAAAAGCTTTCCTCTGGATCCTCAGAATAATACTGTGAAAACAGTAGGGTTACATAGTGCCTTCACTTTACAGATAAGGAGGTTTTAAATTTTTTTATATTTTTTAATTATGTGTATGTGTGTCTGTATGTAGGTGTGAGCATGTGTGTTCAGGTGTCCACAGAAGTCAGAGATACCTCTGATCCCCCTAGAGCTGGAGCCGTATACGGGCTGTTGTGACCCACCTGATGTGGGTGCTAGGAATTGAACCCAGGTCCTCTGTATGAGCGGTGCATGCTCTTAACCTCTGAGCCATCTTTCCAGATCCAAATAGAGTTCTTATCTGTACATTCCTGAAACCCCATTCAGTCACTAGCAAAGCTAACCTTGGAATCCAGATCCCTGACTTAGTCCTTTATTCCACAGCTAAAACGAAGTAGTGGAACAGGGCTGACAAATTAGAAAGGAAAGATGATAATGATAATGATAATGTTCTAGTAGCATCTTTTAAAAATTTGTAGACATAATACCACAGACCTGCACCTAACCTAGCAAATTATTCACCTATACCCTCATTCCTATCCCAGTAACAGTGAGAATCAAAGTCCTCATTGACTAGTGTGGTTGGTCCCTTCCTAGGACCAGGCTCTGGGTCCTTTTGAGTTGCAAGAATGGGAAATGAGTCCTAAGTCAAGCCGTTTGAGGGAGAAACAATGGTGTCACCTATTGAAGCTGTCAGTGGATCAAGATCCTCTGAAGGTCTCTCTTTTCCACACTTCAAGAGAATTTTAACTCTTTCATATATTGTAACTAGGGCTGGCGAGATAGCTCTGTGGATAGAAGTGCTAGCTGCCAAGCCTGAAACCTGCTTTATCCCCAGGATCCACATAGTAGAACTGCCTCCCACAAGTCAGTTGTCCCCTGACCTCCCACATCTCCAAGAGGCAGAGAAACTCCTCTGTCACATGTTCACCCTGCCATGATGTTTTGCCTGAGTGCTTGGGCTGAGCAACCATGGACAGAAGTTTTGAGCAAAACAGTCCTCCTTTTAAGTTGTTTCTGTCGGTTATTTAGTCACAGCATAAAAGTACGTAACACGAAGGAAGGCTTTGTGGGGCTAGAACATGAAGAAAGTATGTCAAGAAAAAAGTTATGAACATGGGACCATTTAAATTGACTTATGTAAGGCTCACAGCATGGCATGATAGGGACATACAGTTAAAAGGGTAGGTTGGGAACTGCAGGAAACAAAATTAGAATGATAGTTTGGTGAACCTTGAAAATCTTCGTATGGAATTGGAAATGTATTTGTAGACAAACAGTGAAGAGTTTGGGGGCAACTTGAGATATTTTGATGAATTAGTTTCAGTTCTTAGGATCAGAAGATAAGGATTTATTAGCCTTTTCTAATCACAGGTAAGGTATTAGCTTGTATTAGCTTTAGTCATCAGCCTCCCCTGGCTAGTTCTTCATTCTCAAGGACGAAAACCTGGGACAAGATGGACATCTGGAGAGACAGCAAAGGCAGACACCTGTTAGCAACCAGCACCAACACTCAGCTTTATCTCTTCAAGGCCTGGGGATACTGTTTTATTGTCATCAGTTATTGTTTTCTATAAGCTGATGGCTGTTGATTGGAAGAGGAATCCCTAGTCCTAGCAGTTTCTAGCCCACACAAAATAAAAGCAGGCAAATCAGAAGCTAATTTTCTGATAGAAAAAATTCCATTACAAGGATGGTTGGCCCTGGAAATCTCTGAAGAGGAATCACATCAAGTCTTTTCATTTCAATGACTAGGGAAATGAATAAACTCAGGCTAGACAGCTCATGAAATTACCCATCCGTGCATCATCCATCAGTCACAGGATAATGTCACCAGCTATGGTGACTGCATAATATTCATAGAAAACGTCAGCCTCGTGGGAGAGAAGAAATCAAGTTGTCATACTGGTTCTGTTTCCTACTAAAGACTTCTCAACCTGAGAATGTGAAAGAATGAGGACTAATTCAAGTTGTGTTTCTGTAAATATATGTTTCTACATGTATAAATACAAAAGTATCTTGAGCATAGCATTTTTATTAAAGTATTTTTCCTGATCAACTGGGTGTTTGGAGGTGGGTAACTCAAGCTGAAAGGTAAAAGTAGTTTACCACTAAGACAAGCCATTCCCTCTGAATGATTTAAGTAAAAATTCAAGCAGGTATTGACCCTTCCATCTTACAATGTGGACAGTGCCCACTCTAAAGCCCTTGGGTAAATGTCCAATTTTCCTAACTGTCCATTTTTTTCTAGAGAAACAGAAATTGTAACTGAGACTGCTTGGCTCTGGTCTCTTATAATATAGGTACCCAGCATAGGTACAATATAGGTTACTCAGGCCTGTCAGTTTGGAGATCTGAACTGCTTCAATAGTAATTTAGTAGAAGACCAAATCACAAAGTAATATAGAAGACAGTGCTGGTGATGGTGGTAAGTAATGAGGACAACGATGATGATATCAAGCATAATTTAATCGTGTATTATTAGACTTCAGCTATTTTATATATACTAATATCTTGGAGACATTTGATGGAGATAAAAAGCCAGGAGAATCCTAAGTGGTGAACAGAGAACTTCCCAAGGGAGGGAATAGGTATAGACAGAGTTAGAAACTCTGGGTCAGTCAGACTAGCAGTCAGGGGAAGTCAGAAGTCCGTCTCTTTTCACTCTCTAACCCTACTTCACTCTCTATTAATAGGTAAACCTGTTCCATTTGTCTGTTACATTTTAATGTTATCTTTACTGTAAGTCTTCCAATATGAGTATTATTCTCTATCAATGAATTCTTATCATGTAGGTCAAATGCTACTTGAGTACCAAGAACAATTAAAATGGAAACAAGTCTCCCTCTGACAGTAGTGTTGGAAGCACATTAACTAGGCACCTCTGACTTTTTCTTTTCCGTTTCTGTTTTGTTTTGGTGGCAGCAAACACTGGGTCTGTCTCAAGCCTTCCCTAGCTCCCTACAATCAATGTACCATCCAGGAGGCCCCAGAGCCTCTGAGAGGAAAGTAGCAAATGGAATGAAATGGAACAAATGATCCACAGTCCCAGAGCTTTGTTTCCAGAAGCATCCGGTGGCCACTTTCAGATCTCTGAGGCTGGAAATGATGGGAAGCCGTAAAGACAGCTATGTGGCCCAGGGAAAAAAAAGTTACAGGCCTGAATGTCTTGCCATTATTAAATTTCCCACTGGACCAAACTCTTCTAAGTTTGCCAGATTTTGCCTAACCTCATCCACATTTAAAAGGCTATGGAAAACCAGGAGGGCCTGGAGGGTGGGGGTAGGGCCTCATTCATGCTTGGACTCTGGCAGACTTAGGAACCTTTGATAGTACTGTCATTACTCTGTGGGGCACACCACAGAGCAGTGAGCACACTCTCCCTCAATGGGCACAAAATTTCCTCTGGAATTTACAGAGCAGAAACCTTAAACACATATCATCATAAGAACCAGATTACATAATGTCTCCATCACTCTCCTGACAGCTACAATTATGAGTCAATTCTGGTTTAAATATGAAACCGGAAGCTCCGTGTTTCCCCTCTGACTATGTGGCAGGCTAAGTCGAGTTCTCCGGGCCTGTCAGTTTGGAGATCTGAGCCGCTTCCACAGTCACTAATTTGCAGGAGACCAAATGACGGGGTAATTAAAAGCAGCGCTGCAGAGCCCCGCTCGAGGACCAGATGTTCTCCTGTTTAGCCATTGCCTACATAAGGAACAGAAATAGTACCCCCCACCCGCACCCCCTTTAATTTTTCCTTTTCTTTATCCTCTCCAGCTAATTTCCGGCTTCTGATCTTTCAATCCCACAAAATAAAATAAAAATAAAAGCCCCATTACGGAAAGATGGCATGTCATCGAACACATGACTGTAAGTTGTAATGGGCTCTGTAGTCTCCTCTTTATACTTCTTGAGGCATTTCAGCTCCTGAGACATTAAGTTGCCCTGGCAACCTCACATGACTAACAGCTCCATAGAGCCCCACCTAGCTGCAAGGACTCATTTAAGTCAACAAGGGCCACCCCGGCACTAAGTAGCCCAGAGACTGAGTAAATAGCACTGCTTCTTTAGTTATTTTTAGGGACCAAAGACTTGGCTGAATGAGGCAGCCCTCCCCTTTTCCTATCCCAAACACAAGGCAAATAAAACTCTCTACCCTAACCTCTAGTGAAGCCTCATTAAGGCCATGGGTCAGCTGGTAAGTAAAGAAAAGGTTCTTCTGAGCATTTTTCTAGCTAATGGTCAAATTACAAGGCTCTAAGAAAGGGATTGAGCTCATGTACATGAGCTTCCATACCTACTAAAAATGACAAAGTCCTATTAATCTAACTTCTGATCTTATCAAATTGGAAGAGGCAGTTTTCTCATGTCCCTTGGGATCCAAAGTCTGAGACCTACGCACTATTTTCTTTTGAGACAGGGTCTCATGTGTCCTAAGCTATGTAGCTGGGGATAAATCTTGAATTCCTGATCCTCCTGCTTCCACTTCCCAAGAGCTAGCAGCACAGGTCTCAACCACATCTGGCAAGAACATTCTATTCTTGCCTGTAGCAATCTCTTTTGGATCATTAATTACTTGCTAAAATCACTGCCTACTAATGACCAATGTCAGATGAAGATAAGGTTGCTGTAAACAAGCAGAAGAAGTAGGAAGATGGCTTAGATAACACTCACTAGATCTGCTGTGAGGGACACTGCTTTTAGGCTGCTGCACAACTTTTGTTCTATCCCAGCATCACCTCACCTCTGGGAGTCTATACTGGTTGTGTTCATGTGTTAAAGAGACAGAATGAAAGAAGCTGAAAAGGAATCTCAAGTCTCAGCTGTCAGGGGTGATGCCTGTATCAAGGCCAAGTGGAACCACAGGATGAGAAATGAAGTTACGGGCAGTTCCATGATTGGCATGTTTCTCTGATAAACAAACGCCAGGGCACCATCTTTAAACTGGACTTTCTGTTACCTGATCAGTGAGAGAGACAGAGAAAAAGAGAAAGACAGAGAGACAAAGAGAGAGAATAGGAAAGGAGTATGAATTTGCTAAGCATTCAGGTACCTGGACTTATCCTTGCGGCAGGGCATCTACCGTCTCAGGTTCATGAGCTTCCTGACTGTGTGTTTATGAATGAAAAGAAAAAAACTATTCATATATTCCATGTTTCAAGAAAAAAAATAACCAAATAGAAGTCTAAACCAAGCCCCAAACAAAAATCACCATGAAGACATATGAACAACATATAAGTGATGCCCACCATGCACAGCCATCGCACACTCTATGACAGCCCTGTTTCCACGGCGTGCTTGAAGCATGAATGATGATCTGGGCGCACTCCTTACTGACATAAAACATGATTCACACTAGCCAGAACTAACCATCCCCATGCCCGGAAAGAGTGACTCCTCCACCTGAGTGCTCCACGCTCCTTTGGGTCATTTCAGGAAACCTTTGAGGCATGTTTGTGCTCTCAAACCTGCTTCCTAGCCTTTCCTTCATACTTCTCCAGCAATCTCCAGGACCTACCTTGCACTCCCTATTTCTTTAGGCTTATAAGGGGCAGAGAACAACCATTTTGGGCTTATTCCCACAGTTATTGAGAATATTTGTTAACCACTTGATGAGGGGCAGGGAAAAAAACAAACAAACA
Organism: Nannospalax galili; assembly: GCF_000622305.1. Classification (NCBI taxonomy): domain Eukaryota; kingdom Metazoa; phylum Chordata; class Mammalia; order Rodentia; family Spalacidae; genus Nannospalax; species Nannospalax galili. The sequence goes on along the minus strand of NW_008360323.1, from coordinate 1,716,753 downwards.
AACAAACAGGATCAGCAGGTCAAGGTGGCACATGCCTGTAGCACCAACACTTGGAAGGTGGAGGCAAAAGGATCTGGAGTTCAATGTCATCCTTGGCTACAGAAGGAGTTCAGAGCCAGCCTGTCTACACGCAAAACAACAAAAGGGTGGTGTTTCTCTAGAAGGCACCTGCTAGTAGAGACACAGACCTTAAATGGCCAGTCCTATTGAGTACGGTCAACCAAAGGATCCGATGGGATCTTTTTATGGATTATTACCGGGGCTCCAGTGAACACGGATCTCACATTTGCACATAAAGTGTCCATCTCAATTTGAAAAGAACTGCACAAGCACCCAGATCTTTATGGCCGCAGTTCCCTCCCTGGCCTTATGATTTTCACTATACCAGATGAAAACTACTGAGCTCAGAGCGAACTTCGTGGGTTCTCCGGGGTCACACAGTTGTCTCCAGAGAGGAAGGAACTCTTAGGAGAGCAATTCTCTTGGAGTCTCAAAATAGATGTCCTGTCCTGTCCTAGTCCTTCAACATGTGCAGCTTACATCACTTTACAGGTCTGACTGTGACATCACTTCTGGACCTGAGACACGGCCCAACCCACCTCTGAGAAAATGGAAAACGATGAGCTGCAGCCTCAGAACTTCCTTGTTCAGCCCGCCTAAACTTTCACAGTAGGGCAGGTGGGTGGAGGGCGCAGCAAAGAATCTTTGAAAGCAGGAAACCAGGCCTTGCAGGTCAACTTGGATCTTGTCCAAACTGGGTTCCACCACCTCCCCCCCAATGCCCCCACCCCGGGTGACAAGCCATCTGTTTATAGGGACGCTTTTGTGATGTTCCTGCAGGAGAGGGAGCTCCGGTTCCCGCCGGGTCTCTAAGAAACCCGCCCCACAAAGGTGCACAAACACTACCGGACGGAGAAGATTTAAAAAAAAAAAAAAAAAAACTGGGGGGGGTGCCCTTTTTCCGGGGGCCTTGAAACGGGTTTTGGGTTTAAAGGGCACACTC
>NW_008360323.1:1672262-1715621 GCF_000622305.1 Nannospalax galili | reverse complement strand
AGATTTAAAAAAAAAAAAAAAGAAGCTGGCGGGGCTGCCCTCTTCCCGGCGGCCTTGAAACGCGCTTTGGCTTCAAAGGGCCCCTTCTGAATGGGCTGGAGAGGCGCGGGAGCGAGTCCCGGCGCGGGCTCCTTTCCGGCTGGCCGGCATTCCTCGGCGCAGCGAGGGGAAGGGCCGGGGCTCCGCGGGGAGAGCCCGGGGCTCATTTCCATGCCTGGCGTATACTGCCCCTGTTGTGCAGCCCGGGCCCGCGAGGGGAGCGCGGCTGGAGGCGAACAAAGCCCCATTCATCCCCGGGGACGGCTTCCTCCCCGCCGGCCGCGGCCGCAGATGGGCTGGCTCCTGCACGCCATCCTCGGCCGGGCGCGCGGCCCGCGGGGCGCACAGGGCGGCGATTGAGCGCGGCGGGGCCGGTAGCCGGCTGCGTTCTCAGCCCCGCACAATGGGCAGCGCCCGGGACGCGCTCTCTCCTGGACCCGGGACAGGCAGACACTGAGCCTTTTCAGCGGGGAAATCCTGTGTCCTCGCGGGCTCGGGAAGAGCGAGGATGTCCGCGTCCACCGCCCTCTTCCCCCACTCCGGCCCCCTGCGATGGTACGGTCCGTTTTCCTGAGTTGTGAGGGGACTTTGTTTCTCCTCCGTGGCCTCTGCAGTCCCCACGAAAGGGTCACTTCCTGACTTTTTTGTGTCTTCAATCCAGGGCCTTTAAAGTTCCTCCCCTCTGGTTGTGACTAAGTGCATAATTGCGAGGCTTTATCCATAAGGTTTTCCAGAATTCAAGCATCCCTCTAGGTTAAAGTTTGGGACTGGCTTCACAAAAAATACAGGTTTTTTTTGTTTGTTTGTTTTTTGTTTTGTTTTGTTTTTTCTCTTCCCATTTCACTCCTGCAGGAAAAGGCAAAGAAAACGCACTTGTTTTGCAACCGTGTTTGCACACCTCAAGCTGCCTCTGGTCCCACGGCTTAGACCTGCAACTGGGAAACTTGAGTGTCGTATCGTCAAACAAGTCAGACTGGGTCCCTTTTCCTTCACTCCAAGGAAACCCCCACCACCACCACAACCAGGGCTGGGTTCCGCTGTCCAAGACATAAACAGACTCCAGATACACATTCCTTCCCAGTGGATAAAGCAGCATGGCAGGATCAAACACCACCAGGCGCGGGGAGACTGGCCTGAATCTATTCATCTTACAGATAAGAGGAAGATAAGATCGGAGAGGGGAAAAGATTTGTTCACCTCAGTAGGGAAGCTGGTTCATCATGGTAAAAAGAAAGTAAGAGGAGGGAAAAAATAAATAAATAAATTTCAAAAAGAAAATCACCCCCCAAAATTTAAACTGGTTTTCTTTTCTGCCTCTGTGAAGAGGCCTCCCCTTGAGTGTGTGAGTCCGCCCCATGTTTACTTCCTGTTTTGGAACACCCCGGCCTCTCTCCAAAGATTCCTTTACTCCTTTTTGGGGGGTGGGGGTGGCCTTAGAAATATTTAGGGTGACTGCACTGGTTATTTCTGAAGGTATGAATGAGGGGAGGGAGAGAGGAAGGGAGGAAGAGAGAGGGGAGAAACTATTGGAATTGCTGTACACACATTGCCGCATTCCTCACAATAGTCTCTGAGTTGGAGTCTATTGCTTTCTCCCTTTCACAGAAAGAAACCAAAACTGAGAAAGATTAAGGCTGGCTTTTACAAGATCACACAGAGGTTAAGTGGCCCAGGCTGGGGCACCACGTGGCTCCAGCCAGACTACAGCCTGGGTAAAGCATCTCCCACTGACATGTCTGAAGGGCACAGGAGAGAGGATGCCTCATCCTACCTGAAGAGGAGGGCAGGCTGAGGACTTTACAGATTACCAGTGAAATGCCCCCTTAGAATTCAAGTGCTGAGCTTGTAGTCACTAAGCTGCTTTGTCGTTTGATCTTCCAAGCAGTGATCTGTAAATAATAGTCTTGGTTTTCTGCATCAAAGAAAACTTGGGTTCAAGTTCAGACCTGCCATTTGCAAGATATGAGACTTTCAAAAATTTATGTAAGCACTCTAAATCTGTGTCTTCATCTATTAACGAGACAAAATAAGAGCATCTACCTCACTGTATTCTTGTGAGGCTTAAATGAGATGGTCCATGTAAATGTTGAGTGTAATGTCTACTTAGTCATCACTTGTATCAAGCCAGATAGACTGGGTTATGCTATTGGTTGAAACATGAGAAACAAGATGTACTGTTCACTCCCTGTACATATCCATCCCAAATTAGCTGGAAACTCTCTGTTCCATGCCTCTTCGCTGGTGAAGAAGAGATTGTTTCAAATATTGCTGATTATTATGGCAGAAGGAACAAGAAAGCATTGGAAAGTAATTATACTGGGAATGAATGATCAGCAAGGAAATACTTCATGACACCATCCCTCATAACACATCAGCCAGAACTAATGCATGCCCCAACCAGAACCCCAAGTACTGTAAAGCCAGGACTTGTAATCCTGCTCTGTCCTCAGTCCAGGGGACATCAGATGGGCTGAACATGCATGCCACCAGCACTAGGGAGGACTATCACACTCATTTTCTCCATAGGATAGCAGATACCAGTCTTTTTGGGGACCTTGAACATCTTAGCTAGCCCATGAGACTCCACAGCTGATCTAATGCTGAAGGCTCTGTAATCTCCAGAGTCACATAATTCAACCATAGCCTCTGGCTCCACCAAAGCAACACAAGTTGTTCTTCTGCTTCTCAGGAGCTCCACTTTCCCCTATAAGGAAAAAGCAAAAATAACAGGGAGTGAAAATGTCCTCTTTGTAAACAGAGGCTGAAGATCCTAGTGAGAGGAACAGAAAATATGCAAGCAAGTGCAAAGGCAAGTTCTGACCATGGACCAAAGAGAGAGTCCAGGAAGCCAGGCATGCTGGTCCACACCTGTAATCCCAGGATCTGAGAGACAGAAGCAGAAGGATCCGAAGTTCAAGGCCATCCTTAGCTACCTGGGATAACATGAGACCCTGTCCAAAAAACCCTGTAAGAGACCTATAGTGACAGGAATCAGCACTGACACTCATTCTCCCATATATCAGATCTGCCCAGCTGTGTCTTACAGAAACAATGCTTCTCAGTTCATTTGCCTTTGTCTGGATGTTTTCTAAACAGCTGGCACTCTCCCAGTTGACATGTGCTTTGATCTCCATCTAACCTACATAGAAATGGTGGTTTCTGCTTATCTTTAATCTCGTTATCCTCTCCTATTCTTTTGCCCAGTCTTGAACTCTCGGTGCTATGGTTCTCCAGTGATCCGTGTGCTGAAAGCTGGGTCCCCAGGGTGGCAGTGCTAAGGTCCTGGAAGCGTGAAGAGGTAGGGCCTAGTGGGAGGTAATGGGTCGTGATCTACCCTTAGGAATCCATTAAGGCTGGTCTTAAAGAGAAGGTTGGGCCCCACAGAAATGAATTCATTCTCGGAGAACAAACTGTTGAGTGCCCATGTGCTTGGTCTCTCCTTCCCCCTTCACTGCCATGCAATGGGGAAGGGGGATTTTGACAGGACAGGAAGCTGGCACCATGCTGCTTAGACCTTCCATTAGAATCATGAGTCACATGAACTTTTTACTCAGAAAGTGCTCAGCCTCAGGTATTTTATTACAATACAAACAAAGCAGTTGGGTGTTTTAGGTAGTTAATAATTGTTACTGTATTTTTAAAGCACTTAAATCAATACTCTGGAACATAAAATCTCCATCTGCACCTCTATCTCTCAAGACTTCACTTACTCAGTTAAATTGCATAAATTTGGCTCCAGAAAAACTTGACAATTGTGGTAGCCTTTACCTTTACATGTGAGATGACCAAGTATAGGCTGCTGACCAATAGATAACCTTATCAGTAGTACCGTCAGAACTCCCTGGGCCACAGGTATCCCAGGCAATAACAGACCAAATTCTTCAAATATATATATATATATATATATATATATATATACTTTATATATACATCTGTAACCCCAAAGCATCCTGATTGAAAATGATGACAGAGAAAGAGCTTATGACCCAGTGAGTAAAAAAGCATAAATTATGCAATCCATATTCCATTAAAATTTTTATTTAGTTATTTATTTTTATTTCATGTGTATGAGTGTTTTGCCTTCATGAATGTATGCAAGTGCACCACATGTATGCAGTGCCCACAGAGATCAGAAGAGGGCATTAGATCCCCTGGAACTGGAGTTAAAGAAGGTTGTTGGCCACCATGTGGGTTCTGGGAACTGAACTTGGCTCCTCTGCAAGAGCAGCCAGTGCTCTTAACCACTGAACCATCTATCCAGACCCTAGAGCCATATTTTTTTTAAAGTTTACAACAAGAGCTGTGATTATCTGAATGATATAAATGTATAGAGATCCATGGAAAACAGATGATGCAGAGACTGGAAAGTTCAGTGCCTTACCACAACCGGAGGAAGATCATCCCATACCTACTACCACCCCCTCAGAGGCTCAGGGACTTTTGCAGAAGAGGATGGCAGAAAGAATGTAAGAGCCAGAGGAAGGGGTGTTGTGTTACCTGGAAGTGTCCTCTGACCACTGTGCTGGCAAGCTATAGTCACACCTCCTTTCCACACTCATCAAGGAGTCCAGGGGGGAGTCAGTTACCTCTCCCACCCAATCAGTCGACCTGAGCTGCATGTGGGGGGAGGGGCAAAGGATATATAAACCGAGAACACCAAGAAGCACCTCTCACCATTTTGTGCAGCTGTCAGGAAGTCACAGGATCTGTATTTGAGTGTGGAATTTACGGAACAGCCATAAATGTGGGGTGCCCACTCTTCTGTAAATAAACCCCTACCATATGCACTGTTAAAAAATGATAATAAATAATTTTTTTAAATATATAGAGATAATATGAATAATTCTTCCATTATAATTTCAAATACTAGAATGTGGTTATATTAGTTTATAATCATTAAAAATAAATAAATAAACCCAGGTTTGGTAACACAGGCTACTTGAGAGGCTGTCAGGAGGTCTTACCTGGACTACAGAGTGAGTTCAAGGCCAGCCTGGCCAACTTGGTAAGACCCTGTCTCAGAATTAAAATGAGGATTGGGGATACAGCTCATTTGTAGAATCCTTGCCTAGCACTAGGGAAGCTTTAAGTTGCATCCTGAGTACCACAAGAAAGAAAAAGGGGAGGGGCAGATAGAAAAGACACTTCTGAAGAGGATGCTCCCTGGGAAAGCTGCACAGCAGCTGCTCTTGAAGAAAGCCCCCTCATGGCTGCTCTTGAGCCAGCTGCAGCTGTCTGGATGTGGAGGCCACATTTGGGCTCCCCAGGGTTTTCTTGTAGATGCTTCCTCTCCTTGCAAACTGGGAACCACCCAGGCGGCTAAGCAAACAATGGACTATAGTGCCTCACCACAGACCTGACAGGAAGGCCCCCTGAAGGCTGAGACCTCCTCCTAGAGGGACTGAACTAGCAGGGGGTGGGGGGAGCTTTGCAGCAAAATGATTTCAGAGCAAGAAACTATTTCAAAGAAACAGGAAATGAGTCCCTCAAAGCCAAACCATGTGGAAAGACAGGCCACATCATTTAAACAAAACAACAATACAAGTCTATATAACTGCCCTTAGTCCCACATTCCTGAAAGTCAGTGCAGACCAATGGGGAGTAATCTATTTATTTAGCAAACATTTCTTAAGAACCTTAGTAGGCCTGGCACTGTGGTCATCAAGGTTTTAAATTAAATACCATCTCAGCCCTACTGGGACACACACTCTACTGAGAGAGACTTGCAAAAAAGGAATCAAGTCCCAGCGAAAATGAAGGAAGGAAAAAAGAAGGAAGGAAGGAAGGAAGGAAGGAAGGAAGGAAGGAAGGAAGGAAGGGAAGGAAGAAGGAAGGAAACTGAAAAGATCCGTTAAATTTAACAATTGCAGAAAAGAAAAGAAAAAAAAAAAAATCCCAGTCTAGAAGATGGGAAACACACAACTAGCTGAAGAGATGTGGTGGAGGGTGCTTAATAAATAGTTTGATAAACAAAGATATTGTCTAGAGATAAACGTTAACACTGAATAAAGAGCTTTCTCTCCTGAAGCACAGCTAAGAGGAAAGGCTGAAGAAAGCAGGCATTCAGGACTGACTGAGGAAGGATATGCTCCTCGCTGGGAGAAGCCTGAACATGAGTGTACATTAAGAGGATGAAGTCAGCACAGGGGCTGACTTGAAGATGGAGCAGGGATGGGGGAGGCGGTCCACACACATTTTACCACTCTTATCTTCCCTCCTGGAATTTTGTCCTATCAACAATCCGCCAGCGCTGAAGGTTTCTCCTCTACTAAGAGCTTTTATTTTCCAGGTTTTCTCCCTGCAGGGTTTGGAACAGGATCTAAGATCTTATCTTGTATAAATCTGGCACTGTTTAAAACAACAAATGATCTTTCAGAATTTGTAGATTTTGTCAACCCTAAAAGGCATCAAATTTATAGCTATTTCATACTTCCCTTTACTTTTCTTCCTTCTTCACAAATATTCTAAGAAAACATGACCTAAAAGTGTCAGGTCCAAGAAATACAGACACCCTGCAAATCACTGTTCAGAGAAACCTGGGTTTTCCCTGTTAGGAGAAAAAAGGAAGCCATTAACTGGAAAAATGTTATATTTTTTCTTTACCTTCTGAACTACTTCCGAGTATGTTTGTTGATTCGTGTTTTGTTTGTTTTCAGGGTCTCTCTCTGTAGCCCAAGCTGGCCGTTAGAAATCACTATGTACCCCAGGCTGGCCCAGAACTCCTGGCAACACTCTTGCCTCTGCTCAGTGCTAGGATTACAGGTATGGGCTTCCATCCCAAGCTCAAAATATTTTAAATCTTAATGATTCAGGGAATAAACAGCATCACCTAGGGTTCTTAGCCCCATTCATAAAAGAATTTAAGAATGGACTCAAACAGAAACTTTAGGACAATTTCATCCGAATTTAAAGAAAACTCAGAGCAGACAAGCTGTGAGTCTCAGCAGCTGTCTTGAGTAGGAGAAAAAAGACTTGAAGCTATGCTAGTTTAAAGCCTGCATGGAGGTCAGACACATGGTGGATTACCTGCCACATGGAGGGGAGAAGGAAACTTTAGAGAAAAAGTAAAGAAATACAAGATGCTAGGACAGCCCAAAGCATTAGGGGAAGGATGTTTAGAAAAGGGGTATGAAGAAGAAAAGCAGTTATTATGCATTTCTGAAGAAAAACAGAACAGCGGGCAGACTTATAAAGAGTCATATGTCTGTGACAGGGTCCAGAAGCACTGCACTAGGAGACAGGATTCCAGGAAAAGTTCACTATCTCATTAACTATACTAGGTATTCCGTCCATCTGTTTAGCATGACTTAAAGGGAAACTTCCTTCCTAGGGGTGGTTCTATGACCAGGTGATTGACCAGTGAAACTGGAAAGGTGGGTCTTCCAACAGACTAGAGGTCGAGTTATTTATTTATTTATTTATTTATTTATTTATTTTTGCTGCTCTAACAAAACCAAAAAGTATATTGTAAAGAATCTCGTTAAACTTAATCAAACTGGTCACAATATAAGAAAAAAAGCTAGAGCTTTTTCTAAATATATCTCTATTACCCAGGTTAAGATGTTTACTACAGTTGATAGGGTTTTTTTTTTTTTTTTTAACCCTTTTCCTCATTGAATTCTCAAGTTTTGTGAATTTGTCTTTCTTATTGTTAAAGAATAACATCTGGGATACTAATTGTATTTTCATAATGAACACGCATTATGTTACTACTAAGGACTGCAAAGAAAAGTTTAGGAAACCAATATTTAAGCAGTCATTTGAGAAAAATAGAACTCCTCTTGTGCTAGTTCCTGGCCCTGGTGGTGGGGACCAAGTGCAGTGAGAAGTAGCCAGGCAGAAGTCCATTGGGAGACGCCTACAGAATCCCATGGAAGCTGCTCCTTGCCAAACAAGAGGGCTGCTCATAAAGTTGAAGACATGAGGATCCTCAGAGGTGCTAAGAAACATTTGCAGGCATTCCTTGTTTGCAAAGCATTGTTCTCAATGTCTTGCAAGATTGGTAGACAAAGAAAAAAGTCCCAAATGTCCTAACCACTCTGTACTGACAGATAAAAAATATGAAGACCCAGTGGATGGCACATACCTTTCATGTAGGCACTCAGAAGGCAGAGACAGGCAGATCTTCCTGAGTTCCAGGTCAGCGTGGTGGTTCACATGGTAAGTTCCAGGTTAGCCAAGGATACACAGTGAGACCCTGCCTCAAGAAAGGGGTGGGGGGGAAGGAAAGCAAAGAAAAAGGAAAGCAAAGAACAAAAGGAAGGCCAAAAAAAAAGTTGAAAAGAGCTTTTTTATGGAAAAAGAAAAAGGGGGCAATTGATAGGGACAAATCTCATTTGCTAGCTAATTTAAACACAAAGTCTAATGTAGTCATGTAAACAGAATAAAGCATTCTCATAGAATAGCTTGATGAACAAAGATATTGTCAAGAGATAAACATTAACACTTGACAAGACTGATTGTCTGCACTGATCAAGCAAACTGTGTTCCCAAGGAAGGAGTGCCAAATCTAACTGCAAAGAGAGGAACATTCTCAGTTTCTGCCATTTCCAAAAAACAGTAACCCTATCCCATTTGTTTCTGTTTAACACAAAATTATAGTGTATAAAGCAGCTGAGAGGTGAAACTTCCCTGAAGCCCTCATGGTGCTCCTGGATTGGAAGTCTCCAGAAGATAGGTCAATGGTTTACCTGAATGTCAAGTCATGATTTGGGGATGGGGATTTCCCTGAGTTAAACAGCAGTAAGTATCCAGCTTAGGAACCCAAAGTATATATATATATATTTTATTGAAACTCGTATAAGATTAGGTTTTTAAACCTTCTATATATGTACTGTTAAAATGTCTAGGCCATTGAAGCCTTCTCTGAGAAAGCTAGCTATGTATCTTGGAAGAAGTATGCACTCTGAATGCACCCTGGCTCCCCTGGTTCATTGAAAACACCAACATTATGCAGTCATGAGGACTAGTGATGACTTTATCTCAGATGATCAGAATAAAAATCAGGGCTCAACTATTGCACTACCTGGAAGCAATTAAATGTCTAGAGCAGGGGCTGGTGCGCTATATATAGCCCAGGGGCCAGATTCAACCTCCCAATTGTTTTTGTAAATAAAGCTTATTGGCGGCCTTCACTCATTCATTTATGGCCTGCTTAAGGCTACTTTTGCGCCCGCAGTGGCAAATTTGGGGACATGCAACAGAGACCATATGTCTTACAAAGCCCTAAACATTTACTGTCTGGCTGACATCTGACTAACTTGGACTATGAGAGCAGAGATCTATTTAAAATGTTAAACAATTACATAATCTCTTTAGCCAATGGCCTAAAATATCTGTATCTTTATACTCTACCCTTATAAAAAGATGAGTAATTTAGGGTTTAGTTAGATTAATAGTTTCTAAACCTTTAAAATTGTTCATACCAGTTATACGAAGAAGTGTGGTTCTCTTCCTAACACACTTGAAATGTTCTCCAGACCCCTCTTGGAAAAGCACACTCAGGCTTCCTTCCAGGGCCCGAATTGATCACTCTACCCACAGCTTTTGGTCAGTGGTTTCCCCTCCTACTTAGTGTTCCGTTCTATTTTTCAACATTTACCTTCCTGTGTGAGGCTTTTCCTTTGGACCACAGATAACATCTCAGTCCACTCCGCTATTGTCCCCATCCTTGGATTGCTTTCACTATATTTGGGTCGGGGTTTTTCCTAGCGTGTCTATGGAAATGTGCTTTTCTATATTTATTCTGCACATGACTGGTTCTGTGTGCTTCATTTGACTTCCTTCCTTAATAAACTATTTTGTTAGCGGTGTTTATTTTTTCCTCCAGTCCCTTATCCTGTTGCAGTTATTTTTAAGGTGCCACTGACTCCCTGACACCCCAAATGCAAGGCAGTACATGTCAGTTCTCCCCCTCACAGGGGCTGCTGAGGTGGCACATGGATCTTTGCTTCTTTGAAGATAATTCCCACTGACGATGTTCACACTCACAAATCTCACCACAGTGCAAATATTTTAATATGACATAAAAAAATGAAAGAGGAAACCTTTATATGTAGTCGTAATATTCAGATATTCCTTTTGAGATTAGAAGTAGTCGTTGATGGAGTTTTTCACACATATCACCCTCTACATAAAAAAAATGTATTTTTTGGTCCTATTGAATTCACTCTTGGCCTCTTGGCCATGTGATTTTTTTCAGCAAAATGGATGTGAGCAGAGGTAAGTATACTCTCACTTGTTCCAGGAGAGCAAGTCTCTGGCAGAAGATCTAATATGGGCTTTGCTATATGTTCGTTCTCTCCCACCACTGTGACCAGCAAGGGATGCAGAATACCTTTCCTATCTGCCCATGTACCAAAGCAAGAACCACAGTGACATCATAGAGTTTCCAGTCAGCCCCGTACTACTGTGTGGAAGGAACCCCTAATGTTTCAGAGCCATTCCCTAGAATCGTAGCATTACCTATATTTTCTACTAGCTGAGTTGAGACCACTTATAAAGCATTATGTTCTCAGGTTGTAAATCCAGAAAGGAACATCCCAAATGGTGGTGAGAAAGGACTCACACCAAAGGAGTCCTTAAAAACTCCCTAAAGAGCAGATGCAAGTGAAGGTTTGAATCTATTAACCAGGCTAGATTTGCAACAACAAAGGCTCTCAGAAATGGAATGCACTGCCTTATCAAGTGGTCACTTCCTTTTCAACAGAACTGTTCAAAGAGTAACGAGATAATCAGATATCTGTGGAAGACGCCTTATGGAAGAAGCTAGTGAGATAGTGTCTCATGTCCTCAAAATTTCTGAGATTACAAGAGTAAAGCAGCTCTAACGATCCTCATGTCACATGCTATTCTCAAGGCTGAAAAAGCACTTCTCCTACAGCCTTGTAATAGTCCATGCTGGATGGGAATATGAGCACCTACGGTGTTTCACCAGTATCATCGTTGCTAAAGCCTGTGGCTTTCAGAATCTTTCCCGTGTTTGGAACGTCCCCAAATAACAGATTTCAAGGACTAGTCTTTACTTATTGATCTGTAAGTCCCAAAAGAAAGATAGTTTTACAAAGATCTCTATCACCCCCACCGTTTTAGGAATGATGACTTTGGTTTTATCCCTGATAGATCCTTTAATTTGAAATTAAATACTTATCTGCTAAAATCACTTAGGTAATGAAGTTCATATTTCAAAACTTAGCAATAAGTCTTAGAAAAACAATTGTGTGCCTTCCCTGATAAGAAAGCCTATGAAATGCCCACACATAGTCCTTGGAACAATTTCCTGATTTTCAAAATAAAAATTCTCGTGCTGATAGAACAATCACTACCCCCAACGTATTTCAGAAAGATAAGCTAAACCAGCTTTGTTACTTCCTGTAAGATGCTGATAGCAAGCAAATGTCGCAAGACTGCATAGCCTTCAGACCATAATTTATATTACTACCAGGCACACTGGAGATACTGACAGAAAGATCCAATACTTTATCAAATTGTTAAATCTGTTATTTATATGGACATAATTCAATTTACTTTATAGTATTCACTTGCCTTGACTGTTTTTTAAGACAGGCTCTCATGAAGCCCAAGATGACCTGGAACTCAGTCTTGTAGTGGAAGATGATGACCTTGAGCTTCTGATTTTCTTGCTTCTACTTCTTGAGTGCTGGATTACAGATGTGTACCACCATGCCTGGTTTTATGAGGCTCAAATACAGGGCCTTGTGCAACTGAGCTATATCCGTGACCTTGCCTCTACCATTTAATAATATTCTATAACTACTAAAAGAATAAAAATACTATGGAAATAATAGAAGGCTGGCTAAGTTCTTCATGCCCTCTGACAATATCCTAGGATTATTCACAAAATAAACTTTTCAAACATTTCATCTCAGTTTGATTTATATACAAAAGTAACTCAAGTATCAAAGACTGGTAATTTTTTGTTGTTGTTGTTACAGCAAGCACAAGTATACAGTAGGTCCATTTAAGGAAGCAAAAGGTAAAAAATCCCAAATATGGTCAGATGGCAAAGGTTATCGCAAAGATAGTATAGCACAATAGCTGAGAACCAGATACCAGCATCAGGCAGACCTGGTTTGCATCCCAGATCCATCATTTCCAAATCTGTTGGCTTGGGTGAGTTAGCAAACCTCAAGATAGATAGAGATAATAATACATGCCTTAGAAAGTTATCCTATAAGGAAAGTGAGACATTACATTAATTATCACAATGCCTCACACATAGTACCTCTATTATTTACTTACTATCGCATGGCAAGTCACTCTAAAACTTATCAGCATAAAGCGACAGCCATTTATCTGCTCAGGATTTCTATGGATTGACAGTTTAAGCTGGAGTCATCTTTACAATTTTTCCCTTCCACATAGGAACAGCTGGACCCAATGATGTATTTACAGTCTGTTGACATATTGATGGGGGAAGGCCAGTCCTAGATAGCCTCACTCTCATGTCTGGAGACTCCAGTGGGAGAGTTGGAAAGGCTGGGATGATGGGAGACCTTTGTTTCCCAAATGTTCTCACTCTGCACAGCGAATCCCATTTTAAAGGAGAATAACCTGGACTTGCTCAACATTCCAAGACCAAGGCTCTACTGCATTGTGCTTGCAATGCATGTGCCTGTTGGGCAGAGCAAGTCCTGTGATCAACAAGGTACAGATGCCAGAGTTCACAGCTTACTAATAGCTATTCCTGTTGTGCTGCTGAAATATGTTTGCAAACTACTTGAACTTAAGGGATGCCAGATATTATTACTGTCATCGTTATTAACTATTTAGTGTAAACCTGAGTTCAACTGATTACCTTTGAATTTTTGATTATCTTTGAAGGAACAAATTAAGAGTTTCAGATTTCCAAAGTCAACAACTGGCAGGCAGACACGCAATCATACACGTTTTCTGTGTGCTTGTATGTACCTAGATCTTCTCTGAATGCTAAACACTGATCAGAGTATGTAAACAAGGTTTGCTGGCAAGGAACTCATACTGTAGTGGACAGGAAAGAAGACTTCATAAAGAATGCTAAACATGGGGCTGGGGAGATAACTCAGTCAGTAAAATGTTTGTTTTACAAGCATGAGGAACGGAGTTCCACCCTGAGCACCCACTTAAAAAGCCCAGTGTGGTGGCATGTAATTGTAGTCTCAGTTTTGGGCAAATGGTCACAGGCAGATCCCTGGAGCTCACTGGCTAGCCAGTTTAGCCTAATCCACAATCCCCAGGTCCCAGTGAGAGACTCTCTCAAAAAAGCAAGGTGAACAGCTGCTAAGCAGTTAACACTTTACATTGACATCTGGCCACCATACAAAGGAGAGTGCACATACACACACAAAGAACACTAAACTTATGGAATATTTATGAAAAGTGAACATTGGATCTTTAGTAATATCTTTTTAAGTCATAATATATAATATGTAGTATATTACATATATAGATCACCCCAAATATACAAGAGATTATTTTTACTTCTTTAAGAAATTTAATGCCCTTTACCTACCAGCCTTGGTACTGAGTGGAGTCTCATTGTGAGGCTAGACTGGGGCCCAACAAGAATAGCCTTGCTCTTATCTGGAGTTTGTTGAAGGAATTAATTCATAAAGTGATGTGATTGGTTTCATCATTCCTAAAAACTCTAATTTGGCAACATTTCATAGACTAAGATAACATAGCATGTCCAAAGTGCCAAAATTTTAAGATGCCTTTTTTGCCACCATTCTGGAGTAAACAGGTGATCTGATTCTGAAGTTGTCTAAAGATCCCTGGAAACTAGTCTAAGGAACTTGGTGTTTTAAGGAAGAAGCCTACAAGACAATAAAAAGGCTGTAGTACTGTGTCAGGTCCCAGAGATGGCAGGAGGACAAGCACTGGGGTCATCATGTACAGGACTCTGGCTAGAAGTGGGGAACCAAAGCCTCAAAGTTAATGTGAGATCAAACACAAAAAGAAAGATCTGTAGTATACATAAAGAAATGAGGTGGGAACCTTTCTCAAGCCAACCGCCCTAGTCATGTCAGTGCAGCATTGATCGGGCACCTGCTAAAGTGCTTGGCACACGGTTCTACCTAGGTTCTAGGATTTCCAGATGAATAGACTAAATCTTCAGGTAGACTAACTAATCAGAGGAAATGATAAGGAACAAAAGTTGGGTCGGTCTGAAAACAAAATCCAGGAAGCAGATTGGTGTCATACCACAAAGTGTGCTGTTCTGCCCTGGTCTGGAGTCAGTTCCTCTGGTTGAGCCTTCCTGGACCACAGGCTATGAGTCACCGCTTCCTCTATTCCTACAGTTCTGTTCTTTTCCCCACTCGAAAACTTGCCCTGTTTACCTCTTAATGTCTGCTTTTCCCTAGACTCCTTCACCCAGAGCGTAAGAGGCAGTTAATAAAGTATTTAATAACACACTTGACCCGATAAACAGAAGAATGAAGAAAATTGTTCAGGTTGAAGGCTTTCTTCAGGGCCACAGGCCTCACCCTACTGTAACAGAAGAGGCCCAGGTCCAAGTTGGAATGAAACATATCCTTCACTCAACAAAACTTTGCTTTAGCCTCTTCAGCATGTAGTTTGACACAACACAGCAGAACTTTATATTCATGATTGCTTCAATTTAGTGATTTTAAGTATCAAGAAACCTATGGGAAATACATATTTTCATTGAAGTAATTTATTTGCCTATTCAACCTTCTTAAAAGCAAAAGTTAGAAATTATGCTAAAGGGAAAATAACAGGTGTCCTAGAAACAGGTGTATACAGTTAAAATCTCTCTTTCTCCCTCTCTCTCATTTTGAGGGGGTGTTTTGTTTTGGTTTTGGTCATTCTGAGATAGAATTTCATGTTTCCCAGGTTAGCCTTGAACTCCTGATCCTCTTGCCTCCACCACCCAAGTGCTGGAATTTCAGGCATGCTCTACCACCCCTGGCTTTCATCTCCATATGACAATGTGCATATCCCCTCCATGGACCACACACACTACTGTGTTACTTTAGGTTCATTAACAGGTGCCTTTCAGTGACTTCCTTTTTCTAAAACAAGAAGCATTGAGTCAGCGATTCAACCAGAGGGAAATCCCTCAGCCATGTCTATGAATCAGGCTTACCAGTGTTGGCAAAGTCATTTCCCCTTTAGAGGCCCAAGAGAGAATGCTATTAAAATGTATCACATATAGAAGTCCAAATACATTGAGGAAAGATTGCTTCTAGAAATCTTGGGTCAGTTCAGAATTTGGAACTCAAATTCTAAGACACCTCAGATTTCTCTCTGTGGGCTACTAACAGAGGTAGCTTGCGTTTCAGAATAAAAACTAACTGAGAGGCACTTGGAGTGATGGTTCAGTGAATAAAGTATTTGCCAAGCAAGTATGAGGACCAGAGTTCAGATTCCCAGAAGGCGTGTAAAAGCGGGGTGCACATAAAAGTCAGGTATGTGGGGTAGCCTGTAATCTACCCTTGGGAAACCAAGGCAGGGGATGTCCCTGTTAAACTGGCCCCTAGATTAGTCAATCAGCAAGCTCTGGGATTAACTGAGAGATCCTTCCTCAATAAGTAAAGTGCAAATTGTTTGAGGAAGATGTTGAACATCAGCTTCAAACCTCCACACGTATACACGAACATCTGTGGCACCTCCACACATAATAACATATACACATGCATGCGTACCATACATAGGTACATACTACACACATACACAAATGCACAAAAAAATTGAATCAAGAAATTTAAATGTACTAAGTATTTACTGTGCTCTAAGTACTATAATAAGCTTTATTATTGGATCCCAAAAACCACCGTAAGTGTAAAGTTGGAAGTAGAAATATGGTCTTTCTGACACCAAGTTTATATTCTTGCCTGTCACTTAATGTTTTGGGTTTTTGAGGTAGGATCTCATTATGCAGCCCAAGCTGACCTCAACCTTGTGATCCTCCTGCCCAAATGCTAGGATTACAGGTATGTATCACCACACCTGGTTTATACCACGCAGTGATAGAGATTAAACCCAGGATTTGTGTATGCTAAGTAAGCATCCTGTCAATTAAGCTGCATCTTCAGCCTGGAGTCTTTATCTTAAAAACCATGTTCCACAAATTTCTCATTGAGGAGAGGAAGCGGGGTGGGGAGGGAAGGAGAAGGGAGGAGAGGAAAAGAGGGGAGGTCAGTTTCCCCAGGTATTCTAGAAACAGGGGTCAGGGTTCAGGACTGAATGTCAGACAACCTATTCCATGTTTTCTCTTTATACTTACATTTTAAGGTGTTGCTTCATCTCTGAAAGACAAAACCGTTTAAACTATGTCTCTGACAACTCATTCTGGCCCAAACCACCATGTTCACTTGAAACAAGAAGTGTGTGCAGTGGATCAGGGTGACCCAGTTAAGAGCAGTCCTGTTTAGAGCTATTAAGTGTGGCTTCTTTTTCAGTGAGCTCATCCTGTTTAATCCCCCTGGACTGACACAGCCTATAAAGCAGTCTCTCTAACAGCTTCTTTCAACTTATTTCTTGGTGGACTAAAGGGCTCAACTTTTTAAGAATGCAGTCTTAAAGTGAGAAAGAAATGGTTGGTAGTGAGGGGGAGGGATAGTTAAAAACAACAGCAAAATGTTAATCACATGGGAAAAGTACTTAAGGGATTGCAAAAGAGCACTGAGCGAGGCTGGAGGTGCTGCCAAGGAGGAAGCTGGAAGACTCCCCATCCACTTCCTCACCATTCGGATCTGTCCTTGCTTAGCACCAACTGTAAGAAAGAGAATATCTAACATGTTTCAGAGAATGCGGGCCTCGGCTCCATCATGGGAAAGTGATGAACTGAAAGTGCCCAGTGTAGTTCCAGCATCACAGTGATACCCTTCTGGAAACACGTGCAGAATAAAGAGTATATTATTAAAAGCATGTGCCAGAAGTTTCTAAGTAAGTACCTTGTGGTGGTGAGAATGTGATCACCAACCAGTCAATCTGTCTTTGAACAAGCACTGGTAAAGTCAGAGCACCACTGGCTCCCATGCCTTTATCTCTCCCTTGCATCTTCACCAGAAATGAATAGTCAAAGGGTTATAAGCATCCTAAGTCCTTCAATTCAAACTGAGATCAAATAAATATTTATGTTCTGATTGGTAAAATAAAAATTAAGATATAGAATGACTTTACTCTAGATAATAAAAAATATCTGTACTTTATCATCTATCTATCTATCTATGTATCGTCTATCTATCATCTATCTATCTATCTATCTATCTATCATCTATCTATCTATCATCTATCTATCATCTATCTATCTATCTATCTATCTATCGTCTATCTATCTATATAATCCATCATCCATCTCTCTATCTATCTATCTATCTATCTATCTATCTATCTTATCATCTATCTATGTATCGTCTATCTATCTATCTATCTATCGTCTATCTATCATCTATCTATCTATCTATCTATCTATCTATCTATCTATCATCTATCTATCTATCATCTGTTCTGTTCATCTATCAAGGGGATGCTGTTAAGTGACCTTAGTAGATGAAGGTATTTAGGGAATAGGAGAGAAGACCTTTGTATTTTGTACTTACAGCCTTTTACACATTTGTTTACCATAAGCTTACTTCCTGTTACACCTTCATATTTGTACAGCTTTACAGATGATTCTGAGGATCAGCAAAAATTCAGAACCATTCCAGACAACTGGTTGTTAGTTTCTAATGGTTTAGTGCTCATTAAACAGTCACTTAAACGTTTGGTGAACCTATGTATTCTCTTAAACTAACTGCTTTCTGTGACTTCTCTTGAAATCTTGCTCCAGAGAAGATGCACATTCAAGACAGGATGGTCCTTGGGATACATCAGTCTTCTAAGACCAGTCAGGAAGCTGTGATCACAGGAACTTCACAGATCTCCTGCACTGACCTGCCCAAGGTTTTCCATACTCATATACCAGATTCAGGAAGAAGGCTTACACGGCTGAGTCCAATTAGCAAATACCCAAACTATTTGTCTTTGGAATTCTATCTTGCTTCTTCCACAGAAATCAGCATGCCTGTTAGAATCCAAGTAGGAAAATAGTAACCACCAGTAGAACAACTCTGTGTGAGCACTCTCACTGACTTCTCACTTGCACTCAGCTACAGCCGGAAGAATCCCTTAACGACAGCTTTGCCCCTTGTCCTCCAAGGTCAACTAAGTTCCAGAGGACTATGGAACATCTCTCAAAATGTCCTGTAACTGTGATGAGTCACCTGTCCTCTTGTTCAGGGAGGACATGGAGACCCCACGAGATGGACTTGAACTAGTGTCCATTCTACGAAGAGGAGAGTCAACTCAGAGGAAACATTTCATTCATGCTTCCAAGTGAAGCCAGACATGGTCGAGCAGGACTTTTGACTCATCTTCACATAGATGGAACTGGTAAAAGAAAGGAGCCAGGAGTTCCTCCCAAGCCCATGTGACCCCTGAGGAACAGATCCTCAAATGGCTTTAAGTATAAAAATAAATTGATTTATTTCTTAAATGCTTAAGTGTATCTAAAAAGTTAGACGATTATTTCTCATTGATGATTTTGTTCTGAATCAGAAAGTGCTGCTCAGATGTAAGACTTCAAATCTTTCTCCAATACTGTAGTGCCCACCTGTGGCTAAGGGAGACAACCAGCTATTCTTCTAAAATGATGGATATATTTGTTTTGTCTCCCTATATAGAAGCCTTTGAGAGGGACCTGACACTGATTCTAACCACTCCAACAGCTGTCATTATCAAAATAACTGAAAGCAAATCCTGACTCCATATCACTAGAGTCCAGCCTTGGCAGACAAAAGAAAAATGAGGAGGAACCCAATAGAGGAATGATTTTGGAAGCCCTTGTCAAGAAATTCCAATGGACTCTCATGTGAACAATTGGAAAATTGCCCTGTTCTGACTTTTTTCTAGTTCCCTGTCTAGAGCTTGTAATGCTAATTACTCTTGCCTTTACTTCTCCTTCACATCTCCCATTCAAGATTCAAAAACTTTCTTTTCCTCCTCGAGATAAGAGTTATGCAATTTGAGAGTCTTTTAGATAAACCCACTGAAGGGGTACCCCAATGGCCTCACCCTGCATCCATGTTCAGCATGGAAGAAGCCAGAGCAGTCTGCGTCCAGATTCCCTCTTTGGATAACCTCTTCAGAAGATAGTGTGATAAGAATAGGAGGTAGGAATTAGCTAGATAGTTAGGGTAAAAAGACCCCAAAGAAAAGTAGCCAGTTTCTGGGCTAAAACTCACAATGTCCTTGGGACCGTTAGCAACTTACTCTGTTCCAAAGGCCAAAAATGTATTTGGGAGCTTGTATCTATCTAATCCTTAAAAGATTTTAGGTTACCTCTTCAGAGGGGAGAATGTTGTAGTAGCCAAAAGTCCCATATAAAAAAATAAATAAATCAAAGAAGAAAATAAATAATAAATAAATAAATAATAAAAAAAAATGTTGTCTCCTAAACTTATCTTCAGATTTTTAGAATCCCCACTTTCTAAGTCTCTTTCATCACCTGGCCTAGGGGCACCAGCTCTCTGGAGGCAAAGGCAGGCAGATCTCTGTGAGACTGAGGCCAGTCTGGTCTATATACTGACTTCTAGGCCAGCAGGGACTAGGGAGACCCTGTCAAAAACAAACAAGCAAACAAACTAAAACTAAATCCCTTTCATATTCTTACTGCTGGGGGCTATGCTGGAAACAAAAGCTCCTGTCTAGCCTCTGGAGTTCTTGAAGTCAACCTCAGTCAATCCAGGAATTCTACTGCATGCTCACAATGAAGTATCTTCAAAAGTTTACCTTCGAAACCACTTCTTCTTGCATCAAAATTATACCTTTTTCCTTCCTCATCCATCCACGTTTAGTCCTATAATATTCTAATTGTATTTAACTGCAACATAAGAAAGTAATCCCAATAAGTCTCACTGAGGGTTACATCAATAGTTCTCAATTTCATGATCTCAAGTATTCCAACACACTTGGATGAGTTGTCACATGGACCAGTGAAGAAGGAATCGTGAGGGATCATGTCAAAGTTTTAAGGAGGACAAAGCATGTGCTTTGCGAGTCCCAAATTCTGATGCACACTGTCTGAGTGACTTCTTTTGAGAGTCACTGAGTTAGGTAGATATTCATTTCATAGTTAACCCCCAAGACTATTTGTGTTTTAATGGAATGATTCTTTAAACCAAAATTGAATCTCTAATTATGGAACTACAGGTACACTGCTGGTACAGAAGATATTTTTGGAAAAGGGAGTCTTCTTGGGTTTCCCCAAATACATCACACCAGTGAGTGAGTGGCTCACCTAAACATTGCATTTGCTCTCCTGCTTAGAACTGCTGAGGGTTTGCTAAAAGTCTGGCAAAACCTTCCCAGTACGTCACTTGAAATTCCTCTCATTAGGTTGGTCTCACCAGAGTCGGGCACTAGAAGAGAACTATGCATTCCATCACCTCTTCTTTTTCAGTAGTATTGACTCTGGAAACCCAAAGGAATGCTTGCTTCCACGAGCTTCTCTCCGCAGACTGATATTTTCAGTCTGGAATGCTAAGAACTAACAACCTTCCTCCTGTCCTTGTGGACAGGACATGTGCAGCTATTGACCTGATCTACAGTAGGCAGCTCTATTTTCCTATCAGAAATTAGCTTGGAAACTAATGTCGACAATACACTGACACTAGCTTCATAAAACAAAGAAATATCCACCCACAAATGTATTTTTAGTGCCCACAATATAGCAAATGCTTTGCCTTTGTTTTGAATGGTCACTTTCCCTTTTCTAGGATGCTTTGGAAGTACCCATTTCTAGAACTCTCCTCTCAAGTCTACTCAGTATCACCAAACCTCACCTCTAAAGTTCATGGCCATCATAAAAACAACATTGATAACAGAAATGAACATCTCTCCTTCATGAGGTACAAGGATATCTTTGACACACCAATGTTTTGGTTTAGAAATAATGAGTCTCGCGTCCTGTAGACTAAGAGTAATCCAAGTTTTCTTCTCTTGAGTGAACAATATAGTCTAAAGGTCTAATCACATCTTTAATGGGATTTGACACACAAAACTTGACTGTTAATGATTCTGGCCATTAAAATTCCAGCTCAGAATCCAAAAGATGGTGCCTGGTGCATGCCTTTAATCCTAGCACTCAGGAGTTGGGAGACAGAGGCGGGCAGATCTCTATGAGCTCAAGGTCAGCCTGGTCTACATAGTAGTTCCAGACCAGCTGGGGCCACGAGGAGACTCTATCTCAAAAAGACCAAAAAAATAAAAATTAAAAAATGATAATAAACTATATCTATCTATCTATCTATCTATCTATCTATCTATCTAGATAGATAGATAGATAGATAGATATTCTGTTACCGTTTCACCAAGGAATAGCTGTGGTCATTAGCAGCCACCTCTTGGCACTGTATGATCCAAAAGCTCAGTTGCAAACACCAGAGAAACTCTCACGTTCATCCATTGTGGAAGAATGCCCTTTCTAGTGGAGGCAAGGCGGTATACAGGAACAAGATTTTAAAGTACACCTGTGACCTCTGGGTCCCTTTCTTTGAGGGGAGGGAGCAAGTCTACTATATATACATATATATATGGTTATTTGTGGTTGGGAACATATTATAATCCTTCTCACTGAAAAATATTTAAGAATCTGAGGGTCAACAAATTGACAAATAGAAAACCTTTTAAAGCTTTGGGTATTTTGTTCTCCTATTTGGTTCTACAAAAACATAAAATATCCTTTAGTGTCCTTTCTTGGGGAAAATATATCTATACTAACAAGGGCAGGGTGGTAGAGAGCAGTTAATTGGGAGGATTTTGGAGACTCAGACCCTACCACTAATAACCAAAAGTCACTATGTAGTTCAGGATGACATGGAACTTCCCTAGGATGGTCCTCTACCTAGCAAGCACTGGGGTTTACAGATGTGCACCAGGATGTCCAGTTTAAGCAATACTTGGTATTGAACCTAAGGCTTCTGGAACAGCCCTCTTCTAAGATTTTTAGGTCCACTCTTTCAATAACAACTTAGAATAAAGGACTCTCTGATTTGTGTGATACCTTTGGAACAATATTCATTCAGGACGTTGATCAACCAAATGTGCATATTGTGCTTTGGAACTCTGGAGATGATGATGGCTGGGGGAAATCGTCTGCATGCTGCTCACTCCAACTATTAGATGCCAATTGTGGAAGTCTCTAAAGGAATTAGACTATCAAAAATGAGTTCATTTACTTTATATTCACCAACAAAATTAGCCTCCAGGGCATTCAATCACTCTTCTGCTAAACAGGGCATTCTTAGTATCATTTACATTCCAATGTGCATTCAAAGTAATAACCCCCAAAGACAATGCACTAGGCGGCACTAGGGTTTATTAGGCTCTGCTCTGAGAGTGCCTGCAGAAGTAAGAGTGAGAGTGCATTAAGCATAGCAAGAGAGCACCTCATGCCTGCTTACTCATTTCCTCTGATGGAAATCAATAAGCTTTTGACCATCACTAACACTATCAAAAGGAGATGTTCAGCAGACTGGCCACACCTGAGACTTCACATCCCTTCCCCATAGAACTGCTGACTGTTGGTTTTGAATCAGGCTGGATCAATTAGACATAAAAGATATCTCTTGTCTTCTGTAGCACAAGTTTCCACTTTAAAAGGAAAGTGGGTTCTTATTTTGAAAAGTTGATTTTAAAAAATCAGGGTGTTAGAGAGATGGCTTAGTGGCAAAGAGCACTTGATGATCTTGCAGAGAACCTGGGTTTGATTCCCAGCACCCACATGGTGGCTCACAAGCATCTATAACTCCAGTTTCAGGGGAACTGAATCCCTCTTCTGGCTTCTGAGGGCAGGAGGCATATACATGGTACACAGACATACAGTCAGGCAAATACTTAGACACCTAATATAAAAGTAAATAAGTCAGGAAAATGTGCTATTCAATGTGCCAAGCATACTTTTTTCTTGCATATACTCCACTTTGTGATTGAAGAGACATAGAAGAATTAATTAGGGATTTTATGACTGGATATATTATTTTAAAATTTTAGTCCTCTCACCCAAAGAAATACTCAGCTTCTAAAGAAAAATAAGTTTGGGTTATGCATTTATTATAATGTAATCAGCATACTGAGTCCAAATAATTTGCACATAAGTGAACAACAAATATATGTTTACTTGATTTTTCTGAGCTGAATCCAAAGTAGGAGGGGACAGAAGAGAAGCCAGGCATGGTTGCTAATGTCTTTAATACCAGCACTTGGGGTAGCAAAGACAAGAGGATTGCCATAAGTTTGATGCCATCCTAGACTTCAGTGTGAGACCTGGTTGTGGGGGGAGAATTTTAGGAATGTGTTCATAAGACTATAATATTTTGCTCAATTATAATTTTCTCCATGTCTCAAAGTATTTTTATAGTTAATCATTGACCTTTTACACTTTACAGTCACAGTGTGAATATCAACAGTGCTAAACAATTGTCACAACCATCCTTAATGAAAAGAATTTACATACAGAAAGAACAAGAAATGTTCTCCAATTTTCAGATCTTAATAAAAGGACTTGAAGTCAAAGTCTTTGACTTGACTTTCATTTATTATCCAAGTTACAATGTTTCATTAATATTGTGCAAACAAGTCCTGTGCTACAGGTTGTACATTTTCCTTAAAGGACTAGGCTACGTTCTGTGTGTGTGCAGGGTTTATATATGCGTGTTCATGTGTATGTAGGTGCATATGTGTGTACAGGCCAGAGGTCAACTTCAGGTACCACTTCTAGTTCCTCAGAAGCAGTCCACCTTGTTTTTTTTTTTTTAATTAAAAAAAAAAATTGTCTACATGTAGGCAAGTACATTTGTGTTGTGCCGTGCCCACAGAAGTTAGGAGAGGCATTCAGTCCCCTGGAACTGGAGTTACAGACAGTTGTTAGCTGCCATGTGAGTACTGGGAATTGAACCCAGGTCCTCTGCAAGAGCAGCCAGTTCTCCTAACCTCTGAGCCATCTCTCCATCCCCCAACATGATTTTTTTGAGACAGGGTCCCTCACTGGGATCTGGGTCTTGTCAATTAGGCTAGGTTCACTGACCAGTGAGCTCCGAAGATCCACCTGTCTCCACTTCCCGATTACAAGTGTAAACTACCATGCCTTTTTTACATGGGTGATGGGGATCCTAATGTTTGTGTGGGGCAAGCACTTTACTGGTCGAACCATTTCCCTAGCTCTTAGGTTATAGTCTTTAAATGATTGGCCACCAGTATTACACACAGAGAAAAAAAAAAATCAATAGCCAATTTGAATCGCAATCTCTATCCCTGTCTCTTTCCTTCCGCCCTCTCCCTATCCTTCCTTTCTGTCTCTCACTCTCGGATACACACTGTATGTAGATACATATACATATATGCACACATACCTAGCAATACCCCAGAACTCCTTAAGGAAAGAATTCCAGTTCTGAAAACTGTGACATAGGTTTAAACATAAAGTGAAGGAGCTCTCCGCAGATGTGTCATTTTTATTACAATCCCATTTCAGGACGGGAACATGTATGAGACACTCCAGTGTCATTCTTCAGCCTGAGCAAAAGTAATATGGAATTTTAACAGTCTTAAAGATCATAAAGAAATATCAAGAAAATGAAAACTGTCATAGAAGCTAATGGTGTTCAGCAAGTCTAGGAAGATGTAATTTACAAAAGTGAGATTATGGCCATTGTTATCATTCGCATTTCTTGCCACATTCCCGTCACACAGAATCTGAGTAAAAGCAGCATGGATGTCCTGCTCCCTGGAGCTAACGTCTCACTGAAGCCCTATGACAGCCAAGGCGTGAGTGTCAGAATGAATGCGCATCAGTACAATCTCTCCCTTCCATTCAGGTTCAGCTTTTCCCGTCTGGCAGTTTGCACCAGTGAGGGACGCATTTCCCAAGTGTGGCAGAGCTGATGCACACCTTTGGACCTGGACCTGTCAAAAAAACACTGGGAACAGAGGATACCCATCCTTTGCAGCCAGACCTCAACCAGGACTGAACTCTGGCTGCCTTCTCATGCTGCTATGTGCCCAGTCGTGTGTGTGTGTGTGTGTGTGGTGTGTGTGTGTGTGTGTGTGTGTGTGCGTGTGCATGTGTTGTGTGTGTGAGCGCGTGTGTGCTCATATGCTATTTCTCATTTATTTTCATTTTTCTTTTCAATTTTTTAATGAAAATCTTAAACTTTATTTTTAAACATAATGTAGCTGTAGAATCAAGGCATCTGGGAAGTCAAATAGCACCGAAAGTCTTGCTAGAAAAAAATAATAACCTTCCACCTAGCCTCAGTTCAGAGGTAAACCACTTTCTGTTCTTCAACTATTTTTTCTGCTTCTTTATATTTCCACAGAATTCTCTTAACTGATCCTTCTTAGCTTCTCCTTTTTGTACTTACTGTGTTGTCTTCCTATTGGGGAAAGCAGGGATGGAATGTCTTACATCAACCTCTTGCAGCCAAGTGCACACCCAGCACGTGCACACCCACACCCACATCCCATTCTTCCAGCATTGAGTTTTTCAATTAATCTTCAGTATTTAATTAGTATGACTGTATAAATATTATTCACAGGTAACAGATGACCTCACTCTGACTGCATGTCCCTTTTTGTAAAACCTTTGTTTTTATTAGAGTTAATAATGACCACTCTTCTGGTTTTCTGTGAACCTATCATTAGTCTATGCCCAGCTCTCTATTAACTTAAGTGCACAAATACATTCCATCCTCCACACTTAGATCAGTCAAGCAGAGAAAGATGAAGGCTGGTGCTCAGTGCCCTTTCTCTGTTTTAATTCAGTCCAGGACCCCATTCTATGGATGGTGCTGCCCACCTCGATTAACCTCATCTAGATAATCCCTCACAGACAAGCTAAGAGGTTTGTCTCCTACTGATTCTGGATCCTGTTGAGTTAACTATCAATGTTAACCATTAAACCTTTCTTCTTCTTCTTTTTTTTTTTTTTTAAATTTTCTTCTTGTGAAACTTGTTTTGACTGAGGCTGAATCTCCTAGATGGATTCTTTAATTGGTTTACATCTTCTTCTCGTTTTTTACTTCTTTTTCAGGGAGATTTCTACAGCTTTAACTTTTGATCCTTATTTAAATGTTTGTCCTTTGCATGTTTCGTAACATGGCTTGTTCTTGCAGTTTTCTGAGCACATTTTGTTCCTGAGCTTCTCTACTTGCCATATTTTCTTTTTGTTCATTTGTTTTCTTTGTAGATTTTTGCTGAGTATTATAGTTTGAAGCTAGAATGACCCCCAAAGACTCACATTTTGAATGCTTTTTCCCTGTCACTATTTACGGGATAGGGAGTCTTTAGGAGGTGGGAATTAGTTGGTGGATGTAGGTCACCAGGGGTGAGCCTTTGAAAGTTACATTCCAATCCCTAGAGCAGGCCTGCTCTCTACTTTCTGGTCCACCATGATATAAGAAACCTCCAACACAGCTTCCACACCATGAACTTTACTGTGTCTTCCCTGCCATGATACCTCCTGAAACCAAGAGCCAAAATAAGCCCTATCCCCCTTCACTGTATTTTGTGTAGCGACACAGAAGTAATTAATACTTGGGGTTTAGTCTCTTATTCCACCTTTGAGGGCTCCGGTGACCCTTCATTCCTGCTCATATTTAAACAAGGCACCAAAGAGCTGATCAAAGGCATTTTGGATAATTCCTATGTCTGGGTAGAATTTGCTAAGTGGTGGGTTTTATTGTATGACCAGAAATATTTGCTAGGGATGTAAAATATCAGCGCCTACAGGTATTTTTTTCTCTAGGCCAGTCAGATTTCCCTCCTATTTCCAGCCTGGAGTTATGGCTCTGAGTCCCAAGTGAGTAAAGGAAGTTGGAGCTCTCACTCTCAGGATACAGATTGTCAATAATCCCCCAACTTGGTGTTTGAGACAAGTTTTGTGTGGTTCAGGATGGTCTTAAACTCACAAAGTAGCTGAGAATGACTTTGAACTTTCGATTCTACAGCTTCCTCCTCCAGAGTGAGTGAGTGCTGGAATTACAGATATACACCACCACACCCAGTTTTATGGGGTGCTAGGCATCAAACCCAGGGTTTCATGCCTGCTAGTCAAGCACTCTACCAACAACTTCATCCATAGCCTTACAGTTTCCAAATGTTAACTCTGCCTCGCCCACATCCTCAGATGTTCTATATCCCCTAATCCAAACCCTTGTTGGCTGAATCTCTTTAAAGGATACATTTTACTTGAACCTTCTGCCAGAGAAAATGGCATATTCACAGCTGAGCCAAGCTGAGAAGGAATCTAGGGGTCTAAGGCTTCTTTCACATGACCCACTCTTGAACTGCACTAACATCCATCTCCAGAGCAGTATACCTCCAATCCCTGAGCCGTCCTCAGATTCATCTCCTGCTGTCCACATCCTTTATCCCATTTCCTGAAGGTACACATATTTTGGGGGTATTTTTTCTCATCTTTTTTTAAAGCTTTTTAAATTTTTATTTTAATTAATTTATTTATTTTTATTTTATGTGTATGAGTGTTTTGCCTGCATGCATATGAATGTATCCCTACGTGCAATGCCCAAGGAAGCCAGAAGAGTGTCAGATCCCCTGGATCTGTAGTTACAGATAGTTGCTAGCTGCCGTGTGGGTGCTGGGAACTGAACTCCTGGTCCTCTGCAAGAGCAGCCAGTGCTCTTAACCCTTGAGCCATCTCTCCAGCCCCAATATCTTCAATTTTTATTTATCTTTCTTTTGCACTTTAGGTATGTTTTCTCTATTGGTTGGGTTTAAATCTTTGTAAAAAAAAATTTGTGTGTAGGAAATGACACCTTGCTTTCTAGCCCAGGCTGGCTTGGAATCCACTATGTAGCTCACTCAGGCTGGCCTTAAACTTAGTGGTGATCCTCCTGCCTCAGCCTCCCAAGTGCTAGAATTATAGATGTTCACTACTGCCAAGCCTTGGTAATTTCTTCACCGTCACTTTCACAGTTGGGGAGATGACTCACGTGTTGTGTCTTCTCTGTTTACTGTAGATCTCAATCTTTCTTCTGTTTTATGCTTTATGAATTCATTCTTTTCATTCAATATTCTCTCAGCATGAGTATATGCCGTGGATAATTAGATTCAAGGATGTATAAAATATCTTCCTAGGT
This sequence comes from Nannospalax galili, assembly GCF_000622305.1. Lineage (NCBI taxonomy): Eukaryota > Metazoa > Chordata > Mammalia > Rodentia > Spalacidae > Nannospalax > Nannospalax galili. The sequence goes on along the minus strand of NW_008360323.1, from coordinate 1,687,419 downwards.
CTAATGAAGCTTATATACAAGTTGAAAGATGAAATATATGTTAAAATTTTGTTAATATCATAAAGTTTTAATTTGATAGTGTGTGTGATTAAAGGAAGGGAATGAAAGAGCAAAGCACCATGAACATTAATAGATGAGAACAAATTCCTTCCCTCCTCCTTCTCCTCTGCCTCTTCTGCCTCCTCTCCCTCTCCTCCCTGCTCTCCCTCCCCTCTCCCTCCCCTCCTCCTTCTTCCTTTTCCTCCCCCTCCCCTCCCTCCCTGCTCTCCTCTGCTTTCCCTTCTATCTCCTGTCTTCTCTGTCTTTCCTAGAATGTGAGGACAGGTTTCATTAGGAATGCTGACTAGGCCCCAGTGAATGTCCTTGCACTAAGGGACGCCTGGGGACACAAACTTGACTCAATAGGCCTTAACATAAATGACAGAATGCATGAAATCCAGTGGGGGCAGAACCTATGGGAGGGACTGGGAAGGAGGTATAAAGATGATTAAGATGTTCTGTATGAAATACACAAAAACTCATTTAAAATTATACGATAAAAAGAATATGACTTTGGAGGGCTCCAAAGATGGCTCAGTGGTTAAGAGCACTCACTGCTCTTCCAGAGGACCCAAGTTTGTTTCCCAGCACCAATGTCAGGTGGCTGACAACTGCCTGTACCTCTAGCTCCAGGAATTGGACACCTTCATCTGGCCTCCTTGAGCCCTACACTTATGTACACAAACCCACATTCAGACACACATACAAATAATAAAAATTAAATCTTTTTTGAAAAATGAATCTTTGGAGGCTGAAGCAGGATGATTGCCATGAGTTTCAGGTCAGCCTTGGCTACAGAGTAAAATCCTGTGCTCCCCCTACCCAAAAGAGACTTAAATTTCATACAATTTGGAAAGCCTTTTAGAGGCGGGAATTCTAGGTGAAGCAAGCTCAGTGATACGAGTAGGTAAAGGGAATGGAGAATGAATCCGGCAAAAGCAAAAGATCTGAATAAACTAAAGCTTGGCCATCACCAACTCCACCCTTTAAGTGCAAAATATATTAAGAAAAATATGGATAATCATTAAAATCACTATGTAGAAACCGAAGGTTGTAGTCTGAGCTGCATCTTAGACTTGATGTATAATTGGAGTGAGTCACAATTCTGCTTGTCCTCAAAGTTTCCATTCAGAATCTGAATTATACCTAATAAAACTGTATTTCTTCTTCATAGTGGACCCTCTAGGCCCAACAGTTGTCTCCTGAAGGAATCAGCAGGTGAAGATTCTGTAGGACCTGTTTTCTGAATACTTCATGCAAAAGATTTTTGGATCTACTTGACTAAATTTCTTTGTATTGGTAGATGGGCTACATCTATTAAAAAAAAAAGAGGTAATGAGAGGCTAGAAAGATGACTCAGCAGTTAAGAGCACTGGCTGCTCTTGCAGAGGACCATAGTTCAATTCCCAGCACCTACATGGCAGCTAACAACCACCCCTAACTCCAGTTCCAGGGGAACCAACACCCTCTTCTGATTTCCACTGGCATTGCACTTATGTGGTGCACTTACATATATGTAGGCAAAACACTTGTACACATAAAATCAAACTAATTAAATCAAAAATAAATAAGTAAAAATTTAAAAAGGAAGAGGCAATGAACTCCTGTAGAGAAAGTGATTGACAGTTAAAACATTGTCTGGGATAATAAATATGATGAAGAAGGCACCTACACAGGAGTCAGTGAAAGGCAGCCCAGTGAAAGACGCTGGAGGAGGACCAGCAATGGAGCTCAGCTGGCAGAGGCTTGCCAGCACTTAGGGAATCCCATCACTGCATAAATCCCAACACCCGGGAGATAGAGGCAGAAGGATTAGACATTGAAGGTCGTCCTTGGCTACACAGCAAGTTTGAGGCCAGTCTTTAGAACTGAAGCCCTGTTTTGGAAAAAAAAAAAAAAAAGCCGAAATGGGAGGGACAAGTAGAAAGAAACTCTTCAAATTGAAACACAGCACACTTGTAAGAAACCAAGATATAATTATGTTTGCTTGCAGATAATGTTATGGCCATTTGGTGTCAGAAAAATATTTTTAAATATGTGAAATTGTGAATATGTGACACAACAGTATCTTCCAAAATAAACTAAAATCTATATAGATAGTGTATTCATCAACCTCCTGTGACTATAATGAAATATCTGAGGTGATTAATCTGTAAGAAAAGATTTCACTGACATGACTCAGTGGGTAAAGGCACATGCCACCTCCATGCCTGATGACCTGAATTCGAACCCTGGGATCCACATAGTGGAAAGAGAGAACTGATTCCTGAAAATTGTCCTATGACCTCCACATGTGTCTTCACATACACACACACACACACACACACACACACACACACACACACATGCACACACATGAGTGAGTAAATAAATTGAAATAATTTATTAAAAACAAGAAAAGATTTACTTTGGACATGGTTTTAGAGATTATAGACCATGATGGACTCATTCCCTTTAAGCCTCTGGTAGAGGTGTCAGACAGCAATGGCAGAAAGATCGTGATACAAACAGCACATGGTTCCCCTCATGACCAGGAAGCAAAAAAGGAAGACGAAGGTGTTTGTGGTCTCTTAATTCCATTCAAGGGCACATACCCAATAACGTAAGCAGATGGCTGTACATCCTAAGGATTCCACCACCTCCCAAGACCACCACCCTGTGGACTGAGCCTTCAACACACTGGCCTTTAGGGAACATTTAAAACCCAAATGGTACTGATAATCATTGTGGACACATTAACGTATTACTATTTTTCCTTATTCTGCCCCCTCTCACAGCACTGTATAACCCTTCTTCCTCTCTAGGCCTTTCAATATCCTCAGCTTGACTCATCCATCGGCTTTCTTCTTTCAGTTTTCTGGTTTTGTTTTGAAAGGTACCAGGAAATCCTTTCTATCAAAGTCTCTGGGAAATGTTCAGGGAACCAAGTGTTTCCCTGCTGACCTTTCAAGGAAGGAACCATAGCTCTAGGAGGTGACCAATGGCTCTGATCCCGGCTGAAACTTCCTTAGAAGCACAGCTCTTCCACAGGCAGTGGCCGATGAAGCTGCCCACAGTCGAGTTCAACACAAGATGATAGACAAGTCCAGCAAGGTCAAATTAGAAGCTACTTCCTTTGCAACTTTTTTTTTTTTTTTACTTTTTATTTTGAGAAATAGCTTCACACTGTAGCCTGGGCTAGAATGGAACTCACCATGTAGCTCAGACAGGCCTCAAACTCTTCGAAATCCCTTTGTCTCACCTTCCTGACTCCCAAGATTATAGGCATCAGTCCCCAAGCCTGGCTCTTCACATTTTAAGAGAAACTGTGTTTCTAATTTATATTTTTATTCACAGAAAACCCAGTTGTAATCAGTGTACTTTTCATGGGGACACCTTACCACCCCCACCCCTTGCATTCTTCCCATTTCCTAATGACTTACTAAACTGACCTGTGAAGATCACACCAAGACTCCCTGCCCCCACTTGGGGCTAGCCAATGAATGCATTGACAGAGATGACAGGAAGGAAGAGCCTGAGCTGGGAGCATGGGCTCCTTTGGATGAGAACTGGAAGCATCTTTTCCTCCAGGACCAGTACAGCCTTCCAGGTGATCTTCTCCACACAACTGTTTTTCCTTTTGTAAATCTGGGTCAGTAGCTTTCATTCCGCCCATCCTTTCAGATTTGGTGTAGGAACACACAATCCACTGCTCTCAGTCTCAGGCTAATGCATAAAGTCTGTAGTTTACCAAGCCTGGCACCCCTACATTTATATAAATACACACATCTGTGTAAACAGTCTCTGTTAATAAACTCTCCTGGAATCACTCTAATTTGGATGTGCCATCTGTTTTCTGCTAGAAACTGACAGGTAATAGCTAAGGAAATAAGTCTATTCTTAATACAAGAGTTTATCTAAAAAGTCGGTACCGTAATTGAAACACTACAACATTGAAGTCAAAGAAAGTTTTCTTCAAGTTCTAGACCCTTCTATAAATCATCTGTCTAAAGGCAAGTCCTCAAAACTTCAAGCCTCTGGTTTTTTTAATTTTTAAAATAAAGATAACAATAGAATCTACAAAACAGAATTGATGTAATGATAAAGCAAGAAAATTTTAGGGCTGGGATGTGGATCAGTGTAAGACTGCTTACCTGACATTCATGTGGCCCTTGGGTTCAATTCCCAGCACCATAAGGAGGGAGAGGGGCTGGGAACATAGTTCACTTGATAGAGTACTTGCCTACCATGCATTAATCCTGAGTTTGAGCTCCACTGCCACATAAAAAGTACAGTGGCAGCACTCAGGAGGCAGAGGCAGGTGGATCTCTGTGAGTTCAAGGCCAACCTGGTCTACATAGTGAGTTCCAGGACAGCTGGGGCTACAGGGAGACCCTGTCTCAAAAAGACCAAAAAAAAAAAAAAAAAAAAAAGTACAGTGGCAGGAGCCTGTAATCCCAGCACTTAGGAGGTAGAAGCAGAAGACTCTGGAGTTAAAGGTCATCCTTGGCTACATACTGAGTCTGAGACCAGGCTGGGCTACATGAGACTCTAAAACAAACAAACACCAAGAAAAAGCCACTGAGATGGCTCAGTGGATAAGGCATTTGTTGCACAAGCCTGCAGCCCTGAGTTCAATCCCCAGAACCCATATAAAGGTGGAAGAAGAGAACTGACTCCACAAAGCTGCCCTCTGACCTCCACATGTGCACCCTCCCATTGTACACATGTAAAGTGAGCTATCCATTCAGATTAGCTAATTTGTAAAAATCATACTAACACTATAACTATATATTAGTTAATAAATAATCTGCTGGAAGAAGCTTAATCTAGAAGGAAGAGTTAAATTGTATCTTAAAGATTATGTAGCTGAAATGCACATTTCGAGCTTAGGTGAAACTGAAGCCTAGGTATGTTGTTTCACACTGGTTAGAAGAATTGTTGCTTTGGGGGCTGGAGATACAGCTCAGCGCTTAAGAACACTGACTGTTCTTGCAGAAGACCTGGGTTCAAATCCCAGCACCCACATGGCAGCTAACAACTGTCTGTAACTCCAGTTCCAGGGGATCCGACAGCCTCTTCTGTCAATACAGGCATTATACGACACGGGTGCAATTACCTGCATGCAGACATAACACTCATACATATAGAATAAAAATAATAAATAAAATATTAAAAAAAAAGAATTGCTGCTTTTGTATTCTACGGCCAGACTTTTAAAAGGACGGTGACTTTTGAGATTTTGCAGAGTATCAAGGTAAGCAGTTACTTCATTTGTTGTCAAACATAGTTGTCAAATTTTATTTAGGGATCTTCCCCAGGTGCTCCTTCAAGTAGCCCTGTATACCCGTATACGTCCGTAACTTCCTCCAGAGACGAAACAAAAGCAACCGTTCCTCAGTTAGTGCTGCACATTAATCATGAGCTTTAATTAAGAATCGCATCTCACAGGCCTCTATAATTGGAGAATTTATTTAATGAGCTATTACCAGTTAAAGTAATTTCCACTTCCTTGAACTTAACTGTGTTGAACAGAGTATTTTCAGGAAACCTTCATTACCTGCCTGATTAACCTAAGCCTTCCAGAAGTCTACTTTGGATCATGTTTGACTATAATCCAAGGAGTAAACCCTGCCTGAGTTTGAATCAAAAAGATGCTGACAGTACATCCATGAAGCAGATGTGCTCTTGTTCTACAACATTAATTTATCCCAATAGTTTTAAACTGATCTATAAACAATGTCAATTGCCATTTCTTGATTATTTATATAAATTAAAGGATGGCTTAACTTAATTTCTTCCACTTGTGCCCTGTGGCAATAAAAGTTGCTAAAGATTTCAGTTCTCTTTTCGAAAGACGGACTGCCATTTTCTGATTTTTAGCCATGTTTCTTAAGTAGGTTATGTAAGAGCCTACAGTGATCTAATTCAGAAAACCATGGATCTCCTGTAATTTTTCCTGCCCTCAGCTTCAGTACGTAGCTTAGAAAAGGCCATCAACAAACTATAAGCAGAAGAAATAGGCGTGAGTAAGGTTTGCCACCAGGCCCAGTCTCAAATCAAGACATAAAATTTTAAGGATCTTGACGTCCTAGCCAAAGCAGACAAAGCAGATGAGATTGGCTTGATCAGCTGTGGATTAGTGGACTCAAATGATAGCATTGTAGGCTGACCCCTGCATGAGAATTAAGTAAAACGGTACTTCTGAAAATAAAGAAAAGTTATTCATGATTTTTTACCAGGATTGACAAATACATATTTGAAAAGAAACCTATTCACTGAATACTATAAATACCTCTTTTCTCAAATCTTTTATTCTGGTGCATGTATGTATGTGTAAGCAGGCATGCCCACTTAATGTGTGTGCATGTGGAAGACAGAGGTTGACTTTGGGTATCTTCCTCTATAATTTTCCACCTTATTCTTAGGATCTCTCACTGATTCTGAAGGTCACTGACTCCATTAGACTGACTGGCCAGCAAGCCCTAGAGATCTTCCTGTCTCCATTTCTCCAGTGTTGGGATTGTATCCACCTTCTTCTTTTTTACGTGAGTTCTGAGGAGCAAGCTCAGGTTCTCATATTTGCACAGCATTTCCCCTCACCTACTGAGCCATCTCCCCAGTCCAGCACTGTGTGTTTTGACTAAGCTGAGAATGGGGTGAAGTTAACAAGAGTGGTAAGCAGAATTCGAAGATGACCCCCAAGAACCCAGCCCCTGGCACACATACATCTTCTCCAAGTAGCTAATCAAAAACCAGTTTGTGGGCTGGAGAGATGGCTCAGTGGTTAATAACACTGGCTGTTCTTGCACAAGAATCCCAGCACCCACATGGCAGCTAACAACTGTCTGTAACTCCAGTTCCAGGGGATCCAACACCTTCTTCTGACCTCCACAGGCATTGCATGACACAGGTTCACTTATACACAGGCAGGGAATACACGTATACACATAAAAATGAAAAATAATATTTTTTTAACAACCAGTTCAGATGTTGCTGTGAAGGACTTTTGCAGCTGCAACTAAGGTCCAGAATCAGCTAGTCTTTTGTTCTGGAGCTTTTTCTTAGTAAGACCAGCCTAATCAAATGAACCCTGAAAAGGGCCAATGTTCTTAATAAAGGAAACTTCAATCATCAGAAATATGCAGCACAAGGTAGCTGTTGTATAGGACTATCCTTGGACAGATGCCTTCTTCCTGAGCTCAGCTGTGCCCACTTGTCTAAGATGTCACAGAGCTTGTTGACTTTTCACATCTGCCACCCCAGGGATGGAGGAACAGGGAGAGTCATCAGACCCTCAATTAAGAGTCCCTCCACACCTCCCAACCTGAAAGTTCAGCCATACCTCTCAACCCACAATTAGTGGTTAGGCTCTAATTGCACATGGTTTGGGGAAAGGGGCTAGGGTATATATACTGGGGAAGACTGGGGGAGGGTCTCTCATACCATTTTGTGTGGCTATGGGGAAGCCATTGTCCATGCCTGACTGAAGACTTTGTAGTGCAGCCTTAAGTGGAAAGTATCCACACTCCTGTAAGCAAAACTTCACACATTGCTCTGTAAGAAAGTCCAGTAAACTCATTGGTTTCCCAGAGTGCATTTAGGCAGAATCATACTTTGGTTTGTCACTGGGATCAAGAGAGGAGAGGGTGGACATTGTTTACATTCCCTCCACCAAAGGAATTTTAGCAACAGTAGCTTTTCCCAATGTTGGCTTTAAAGGCAGAGGAGATCCTGTGGCAATGGATGTGGGCAGCCTACAGCTGGACACCAGTGCCGAAGAACACAGGGACCTTGGCCCTACATCTATAAGGAAGTGAATTCAGTCTGCAGCCTGAAAGAGCTTGAAAAACAGTTTTCCAGGGTTACCAGGAAGGAACTCGGAGCTTTGGTCTCAACTTTCTAAGACCCTGAGCAGAGAACACAGCCACACTGTCCTTGGCTTTTGATCTATAGACCTGTGAGTTAATAAGTGGGTTTTGTTACAAGCTGCTATTTGTGGTATTTTGTTATACAGCAATAGAAAACTAATGTAAAAGCACTATTTTGGTCTTCGGGGGAGTGTTGGTTGGTTGGTGGGTAGATTGATTGGTTGGGGGTTTTTTTTGAGGAAAAAGTCCCACTATATAGCCTAGACTGACCTCAAACTCATAGTCCTCCTGATTCCACTTCCTGTGTTGGGATTACAGGCATCCACTACCACACATGGCCCAAATCCCTACTTGTAAAGACATCCCATTTGTTTTAAATAAGGACAGCAATTCATTCTTCTTCGTTGCTGCACTACACAGTGTTCACTGCTACATGAATACACCACCATTTGTTTAATTCATTGGGTTGTTCCTAGTTTGAATGTATTATGAATAAAGTTGCCAAGGAACATTTGTCCAGTACTGGAAACACATAGGAAGCACAGCTCAGGCATCCATCGGTTCTTCATCTCAATCATCTTGAGTTGAATTCTAACCCCTGGGAGTCCTGAGTTGGGCAGATCAGCTTTTTCCCCACCAAGTCCCAGGCCCTGCTTCATGCTACCTGCTTTGACCTTCTCAGCAATCCCGTACGTATCAATAGCCTAAAGTTAACCAGAAAGCCCAGCAGATAAGACTACAAGAAAACAGAACAGAAAGCCCCTGGTTTCCAATTAAGAGTGGAAATGGCTTCACCTCAAATGCTAACTCCAGGACAGGCACGTCCAATGCTCTTAGTGAGTGCGACTTCCCACTAGTTCCCACCATTTGTTTTCTTTTCCTGAAGAAACTGTTAGAGACGTATTTCTCACTCAGTGATAACACATTTCGCAACCCTTTCCTCTTTGGCACAAAGGTTGGAGAAAAAGAAGTTTGACAACTTGCCTAGAAATTTGACGCGTTAAGGATAAGAAGAAATACAAATGTCTAGAATTCTCAGCAAATACATTCCACATATAGATACTTCTCTACTTCAGGAAGACCTAAAACAGGAGATTATAGAAATGCACTGAACCACAACGAATACCAGTAAAGTTTTGGCTTATGCTTAACTTTTTGAAGTGGAGGAGCAAGATGTTTTAAAAACCTAGTTGGTTGCTTGACTGAATAGGATTTTTCTCAAAGTTAGGAACCATTGGAGACAAAAAGGAATGGGGCAAAGGTGATAATGATGTAGGTAACTGTCCTGAGTTGCCTCAGCTCAAATATATGTTGCCTCAAAATCCCACTCTTCATTGATGAATGCCAAATTATCAAATATATATCAATTATAAAATGCTGACTTCAAGAATGACTGTCAGTCAAGAAAGCTAGAACCCTAAGATAATCCAAATTAATGAAAGAGAAATTGTTTACTGAAACTGACCTTATGAGATGTGTGATCTATTTCAAAAGAGAGACGAATGTCTTTTGCCTATTGACTCCAAACAGGTAAAAATGTTTTACATAAGAGGAACATGCCAATAGAAATACAGGACACAGTAAAATTTGACTTTTTAGAGTGGAGCTAATTGTAGAACAAGGCTCTTTGACTGGAGAGAGTATTCATTTAACCATTCTCTGATCCTTGAAGCCCTGGCTATACATGGAATCCTTTTTGCGTTAAGTTAGTAACGTTTACCATCTCTAAAGCTCCCACTTAATTTCAAGACTGCTCTCTCAACAACCTGGCTCCTGCCTATTAACGTGTGTGTGTGTGTGTGTGTGTGTGTGTGTGTGTGTGTGTATGCGTGTGTCTGTGTGCATGTGCGAGCACTGTATACTCCTAGTGTACCAGGCTTCTTCCTACTCATCATACTAGGGCCTTACCCTAAATCCCTGAACCATTAGGCTCTTATGACCCCTTTTGTGGTGGCAATAGGACATTATTATTAGAATAAGCAATTTCAGTGAGAGATTCTTTGACCTTTCTATGCACTCTGATAAACCGGAAGCATTCTATGTGAGCTGAGACTCTAGAACATACATATCAGTTGTTCATCTGATCAGAATCAGTACATCCAAAGCCCAGGGAATGGCTGGTTTCCTTTGGGGAAGACTCTCTCTCAAGCTCATCTGGATTGACCTGGTTGTTACTGACAGGCTTTGAATACATTCCTGTGTTACAATTTACAGGTTTAGAGCCCATGGAACCAACGCAATGGTTTGCAGACCTTCTTTATTTGTTGTAAAACCAACCCACATGTGATTTTAGGAAACACCACAGTTTGACCCACAGGATCAGGGAGGGCCAGTGCATTTACTAATATCTGTGATTTCAAAGAGAGTACCCATCTTGGTCATAGAGTTTTTATAAGTTTCCTGTCATGCTGGAGGTAAGTCCAGTCTATAAGACTGAGTCTCAGAGGGGAAGAGGGATGTCAGTAACTGATAGCATCTAGCCTTAATGAAAGGGTTCTGTCTTCTGTATGCATACACTTGTAGGTGTGCATGGGTGTGCATGTGTATACCTCTGTGATTGTGTGTGTTTGTGTTTATGTATTTGTGCATAAACAGCAGTTTCTCATAGATAAAAAGATTTCTCTCAAAGTAAGAACTTCAAACCACTTATCTTCATTTTCCTTATCCATTTGTCAGGGTCTGATAGTTTTCTGAAGGAAAGACCTTACCATGTAATATACAAAAAACACAAGTTCCAGTTCTACTCTCCATCTCCTATCAACTCTGAGATCAGGAGTTAATAACTTATTTTCATTACGTCACCTATAAAATGAAAAAGTATCACCCAACAACATGATCTCCTAACAATTTCTAGATTTACCATTGACCTACCTGCCCCATATGCCATCAAGATATCCTTTCTAGGGACTTAGATACATAAGCCAAATATCTACAAGAAATGTTTAGTTAGATATTTAGGGATGCATACAAATTCAAAATTACATTTATTAAATAATATCTTGGAGCTAAGGAAGTAGCTCGTGGTAGAGTCCTTGCCTATTGGGTATAAATCTTTTTTGGAGGGGGTCTTTTTTTGAGACGGTCTCCCTATAGCCTCAGCAGGCCCAGAACTCTCTATGTAGACCAGGCTGGCTTTGAACTCACAGAGATCCACCTGCCTCTGCCTCCAGAATGCTGGGAATAAAGGCGTGTGCCACCATGTCTGACTTTTTGAGTACAAATCTTAAGTCCCATCCACAGCATTGCAAAATAATATTAATAATTATCATCATCAAATAAAAGTATATGTTGATTTTCAAATACTTCATTTTTGTGTTTTCTCTTCTTAAAGACCTCTTTCTCCCCAGCCACCCACACCATGTACATCAGACATGTGCACATCATACATCATCATACATTATGTACCTTATCCAGTAGCTTTCCAGGCACAAGATTGCCACCACCTTCTAAGATGTTGGAGAACTAACGCATTTTAGTCCATGTGCAGCATTGACACCAGCAATATTACCCCAAGTCACAGTCACCCATTTGCATCACATTTGGTCATTTTTTCATTTCCTGTGAGTCTATATTTGTAATCTCCATAATGTTCCACTTACTGAACTTGATTCTTATATGACATCTAAAAAGCTCATTTAAAAAAATATCTTACACTTGCATTTCAGGGTTAAACAAAAATAACTACTACATCAGTGGCACATTACTCCCCTACACTTTTACCAGTTCTGACAGATGACCTCCATCAACATCCGAAACAGACTTTAACTTAGATCATTTCACCCCCCATGCATCTTCCATTAACAGTAAAGTTTTAGTTTCAAATTCAGGTACTTAGAGAGCACAAAAAAAGATGACTTCATAAGGATGTATATAAAAGGTGACTTCCTTTTTTCTAGGAAATAATTTTAGTGATAGAAAGTTCACCTTATATTTAGGCAAATGGGTTTATAGAAAACCATTAGTTGGAATTAATCCCCAAACATCAGATTAGCATGTGCTTTGTTTTTCTTTTTTTGTTTCTCCTTGTCCTTGGAATCTCAGTTCTCATCAGTCTAAGCAGATTTCCTTTAAAGTTACTTTTACTATTACTGTCCCTTTAAAAGGAAGCATCAGAATTTAATGCATGTACTCAATCACTAAGGCTCATCTTTTGAAAGGTACCCACTCCACTGGTTTACCAAAAAGACAGAAGAGGGAGAGGGAGATAGAGATAGAGATGAGAGAGAGAGAGAGAGAGAGAGAGAGAGAGAGAGAGAGGCTAGCCCACTCTCAGCACTTCACACTGGCACTTCTTACTTCTTTCTCTGAATTCAACACCCCAACAACTTTAACCCCGCTTTCTTCCTTTGAACTTTGCCCTTTCTATGGAAGAGGGGGAAATGCTAGTGTGTATAATGGTTGCTGATCACTGGTGCCTTTAATTTGTCCCTGTAGTCATGAGTAAGGGTGGTCACTTTCAAACTGTTTTTCCCAAGTGAACATTCCGGTCGGGAAGTGACTGAGCATCTGCTTCAGTCAGGTAGGAAACGGAAGCATGCTGCCCTTCCATTTGACTCAGAAGAAGGTATGTAAGAGACTTTATAGGGAAATAAAAAGAAACAAAACTAAATATTTAGCATTACAATACCAACACTACCACATTGTTTTTGGTCCCCAACAGAACTCCACAGGTGAGCTGTCCTCACTGGATGTATGTTCACAGTTGATGATTATAAATCACATGTTGCTCCATGTGATTAGAACAAGAAGACTGTTGGGGTTTTTTGTGGTTGCATAGCAGGTAAAATCACACAGTCTAATACTGACCATGTCCAAATGTCTCTTTCACCTACCTCAGCTGGGGTCAGAGGTAGGAATCATAAAGAGCCTTTGGCTCAAACAATAAGCTAAGTTAGTGCTATAGAGTCATTTTAATAGACCCCAACTCTGATTTCCACCTGAATTTAAAGCTCCTCTGAGGCAAGGGCAGACGTGGGCATCCAGTCAGTGGGATCTGTTATTCTTAAGCCTTTGGAATTACAGGGGAATTCTACAGACACACATTCCCCCTTCCACCCTGAATACTGGTCATTCAATTTCACCAAGCCTCTGTTGTTTCTTGTAGTGGAAAAAAAAAAAAAAAAGTTTCCTGGTATCCATATTAGGAGAATTTTGAATAGGATTATTTAGGTGGAGAGTTAATACTGAGCTGGTGTTCAAGATGGTCAACTACCTCCCCCACGCAAAACTCTGAAAATAATTCTGATAAAAAGAGCAGTTCTGTTTGTGAGCAAACCAGATGGCAACAGACTCCTTCATCAAGTCTGTTAGATTTCACATGGTCTCCTTGGAAGTGTCTCCCCAGGGAAACACATGGAGCAGGACTTTGTGGCAGAATCAGTGAGTTGTTTTGAAACAAGGCCCAACACCACCAAAGTGCAAAGTCTGCCAGTGGAATTGCCCGCTTCATGTTCTTCAGGATATTTTCTCTGGCAGACTGACTACCTTTCTGGATAACTAAATATATCTCTTTCGGTTGACACAAAGAAAACATTGAGGCTTCTTCGTGAAGAATTCAGACGAAACCTCAGAGCTTGTCCAAATTCGCTGGATCCATGCAGTAAGCTGAGTCGGGTGTGTCCTAAGGGTTAGGACATTCATATTTGGGAAATTTCTCACATTCTACTGCATGTTTATTTGTAGAGCTGCTCATTAAGGCATACCAAAAAAGAGCATCAGAGGCCACGTGTTAAGGGAGGGTTGCTACTGTAGCAGGAAGTAGTGGTTGAATACTTTGTCATCTCATACAATCCTACTTCCTCTAAGTAATTGTTATCTCCCAAAGAAGCCTGATAATTAAAGTCCAATCTTGGAACTGACACAGTTGGTACTAGTGTAAGTGTATATTGCCTAAGATATGTGTAAGTACATTTTTATTTAAAAAAGAAAAAAAATTAAGAGACAGGCATGGCAATGCAGGCCTGTAATTCCACCACCGAGGAGGCTGAGGGCAGAAGGATTATAAATTCAAGGCCTACCTGGGCTACAGAGTGTGTTCTAGGTCAGCCTGGGCTACTCAGTGAGATCCTGTTTCATAATAAAAAGTACCAAACTGGGTGTGGTGGCACATGTCTTTAATCAAGAGGCAGGGGCAGGCAGATCTATGAGAGTTCAAGGCCACTCTGGTCTAAATAGTGAATTCCATGCCAGCCACTGTTACATAGTGAGACACACACACACACACACACACACACACACACACACACAAGAAGACTAGAGGTATAGTCAGTGGTAGAGCACTTGCTTAGCATAGAACCTAAATTCAATCTCCAGTACCACACCCTCCCAAGAATTTATAATCTTGTCAAATACAGTTTCTGATAATAGCTTGAGGTGATTAAAATGAACATTATTATAGACTAAAGTCTATTCCCCTATAGGCATGGGATTTTCAGAACAAGGTAAAGAAGGAGTTTGTGGAGAGACTACAGAATGAACCTCCCAAATTCTACAGAAGAGTAGCAAAGGTACTGGTAAACATGTTTTAGAGAAAGAGTGCATAGATTCTTTTATGTAGTCAAAAGTATGAATACCTGGAAAATGCTGATGACTGTGAGCATCAGTTTAGACTACATGCATTGTGCCCTTAGTAACATGCTATAACTTCATGGCTTGGTTTTACCAAATCCATCTCAAATTCTGCCTCTGTAATTCAAGTAATCTCATTTAAACCATAACTATGTATGAGATATCAATAAGGAAATATTTTCTTTGTTCAGTTGATCTTTAAAAAAAAATCTCTTTTTAATAATATGAGTCAACTATTAATCAGAATAAGCTGTATCTTCTGAAACAACTTTTTTTTTTTTTTAAAAAGTTTAATCTTAAGGGAGTTTTATTAATCTCTTTGAAGCATTGTGGAGTTCTTAGAGGCAGGCCCCAGTGGGAAGTCAGCTCAAAAGGAGTTGGAAAAATGTGATTTTTAGGGTTGCAACCCTAGGGTCACAGGGCAGACAAGGGAAAGGGTGGATTTGGAGTTGTGAAGCAGTGGATGAATGAGCCAACCCCATGTCATCCCAAAGAATTAAATCTGAAAACAAATTCTAATGTAACTTACGTTTTTCTCTGAATTATATATATCATGAGCATTGTTTCATATATAGTATGATATATAATATTTAATATACTATGTAGTATATATTTATTATATGATATATATTCCTCCTACACACATGCACACATTATTTTCTTCTAGAGTTAGACTGATGATCTTCAGCCGAACTATTCAT
>NW_008360323.1:1645503-1670125 GCF_000622305.1 Nannospalax galili | reverse complement strand
TAAATTGAGAGGTGAACACACACATACACATATCTTTACATATGTATCATGTATATGATAGTGCTTGATATATTACCAAATAAATACTCTAATAAATCGATTGTATTTAACTTCCAAAAAGGAATGCTCTTCAAAAGTAGCAAATGTTTTAGATGATGTGGCAGAGAAATGATTTGTTGAGAAGAAAAATATAAGATGAATTAACAATCAAAAATTACTAGAAAAAAATGAACCTAAACCCTGTATTTTGAGACAACTTTAAACTTTAAAAAAAAAATATTTATTGTTTTTTATGTGTATGAGTATATTGCCTGCATGTATATGAATGCACATGTGTTATGCAATGCCTTGGAGGTCAGAAGAGGGCTTCTGATTCCCTGGGTTAAGGATGATTCCTACACCTATATCTTGTAGGTTTTTCCCAACGTTTTCTTCTAAGAGTGAAACAACTTTAAAAAAAAAATATTTATTGTTTTTTATGTGTATGAGTATATTGCCTGCATGTATATGAATGCACATGTGTTATGCAATGCCTTGGAGGTCAGAAGAGGGCTTCTGATTCCCTGGAACTGGAGTTAAGGATGGTTCGTAGGTGCCATGTGGGTGCTGGGAATCAAACCCGGGTCCTCTGCAAGAGCAGTCAGTGCTCTTAACCACTGAGCCATCTCTCCAGCCCCTGAAACAACTTTTAAAGAAACGATTGTAGTGGTAACTTGGTACCCTTCTAACTAATTCCAAATAGACCTTAATCACCACAATGAATTGTAGTCTGTCTCATGCAGTTTTGAATTTGCTTAGTATCAGAGCGTTCTCAAATTTTGTATTGTATGTGGAAACAGAATTTTACAAAGGTATTAATTACCAATTGTACCTGTTAGGCATAATCAAAGAGATTCCAGAACTGATAAAGTTAAAACAAAAGACAAGATTTAAATAAAATCTCAGCTCTTTATTATCTTCATCATTTGATTACTACTTAATTCAATTTTAATTTCCTTATCTCAGTTTACAAAGGTACCAAAATTATCCACAGAAGTTTAGATATTTAAGGACAGCTTTAGTACCATATACTTCACATGTAGTAAAAGCCGCCATTTTTAAATGTATAACTCAGTTGTTTTTAGTATATCTGCAAGGTTGTGTGAACATCACAACTATCTAATTTTAAAACATTTTCATTACCCTAAAAAGAAACCTCACATCCATTAGCAGTCCCTCTTCATTCTCCTTCCTCCAGCCTCCTGTAACCACTAATCTACTTTCTGTTTCTATTGATTTGTCTGTTCTGAGCATTTCATATTAATGGGATCATATAATATGTGGCCTTTTGTTCCTGGCTCCTTTTATTTAGCATAATGTTTTCAAGGTTCATCCATAGTACAATATTTATCAGTACTTCATTCTTAGTGTCTGGCCTTTCAACATTTTAAAAGCGATTTTATTCTGGCTATCACTAAATATACGTAGTTGTATGGTGAGATCTATCAGATGCTGTTTCACTCAACACATCCTGTGACAGAATGCATAGCAAGGTTCAGCAATAAGCAATAACCAAGACATGTCAGAAAGCTGCTTCCAAAGAAACATCACAAACTCTACAGAATGGTCATGTAAGAAAGTGCAGAAGGTACATGAAACCATCAGATCTCCTTAGAGAGCATCAGAGGAGTGAAGTCAGGCCACTGAGAAGAGGACAGGAACTGTGCACGTTTCAGAAAACACCAAAGCAGTACTGTTGATCCTTTCAAGACTTTTATTCCATTCCAGCAGGTTGCCAAAACTTTTAGTGTTCAAATTTGTCAGAGGACACAGAAAATTGGGAACAACGCTCCTTCTGCCCTTGTTTCCTCTGCCTAAGTGGTGATTGCCATCAGTAAGCGCTATAAATTTTTTTGAGTAGACTAAAATGCCTTCAGTTTGGCTTGATATGGGGTTTCTACTTTTTTCTTTATTATTTGAGAACTGCATACATGAATCTAATGCGTTTTGATTAAATTCACCACTGACTCCCTCCCTTTCAATTCTTCCCATACCCCTGCACCACCACTTTCCCTCCCAACTTCATGTACTCTCTTTGAAACATACCGAGTCCACTTGGTGCCGCCAGCAGCTGCATGAGTGTAGGAGCAGCCACTGCAACATGGGCGGATGGATGGAAGGGTGCTCACTAAGGCCCAACCCCAGCTGAGGACTCACTGGCTATTGATGGCTGCTGGGGAAGAGAGAACCAGTTTTCTTCTGGGGTTTATCTTTTAGTAGGTGATTTTTCTGGGTCTACTTATCATGGATTTTGCTTTCTTTTTCCATAAACGGCAATTTATATAATTCAATTATGTCACTGAACCCATAAGATGAGATGAGTCTCCCTTGTCATTTTCCACCTAATTCTTTTATATTTTTTTATCAATATTTATTTATTTATTTATTTATTTATTTATTTATTATTTATTTATTTATTTTTAGACAGGGTCTCCCCAAGCCCTAGCTGGCCTGGAACTTGCTATGTAGACTAAGCCATTCTCTGTTTCACATAGATCTGCCTGCTTCTGCCTGGGAATAAAAGTGTGCCCCACCATGCTCAGGCAATTTAATTCTTTTAAAGCCCATCACCAATCCCTTCTCATCCTTATAATACATCCTGTAGTCATCAGAATTTTGCCTGATTTCCTTGGAGCCCGGCATAATTTATTTGACTACAGTTGTAGGATTTTTACTCATTTTAAGCACAGATCTGGAGCAATGGCTCCTCGAGGACCACAGAAGTGCACAATGTTTAAAACACACATGGTTTTGGTTTGACACTGCTTAAATAGATCTGGAGTGAAGTCCAGAAATTTGCATTTTAGGTAAGCACACTTGGTCCTGCGTTGATACGGGGGCTTCATGGAGCCTGAGAAATACTGTCTTAGTAACTTCTGTTTACAAACTACCTCAGACACCATTTCAAAAACGTCCCTATTAAATGTTCATGCTTTCCTGAAAGCAACAGTGTTGAAGAGGCACAGACTTGGTTATTGAATCCTACTTATTTGTCCTTCTGATGTCACTTTGGATAAAATGGCAGTTGTGTTGTTGCTGCTGGACAAAAGACGGATAGGGAATGGAAGGCTCAGGGCGATGACGCTGGCTTAAGAGCAGACAAAGAAAGAAAGTCAATCTAGCCTGAGTGTATTTTAAGAAAATTGATCAGTAGGCTGAAGAAATGCTTTTTGGTATTTCAGTTTTGAAGAAATAAATGGAATATGTAGCAAGGAAAGACTTTAGGAGTGAGTGAAGTCTGGTTGTGCAGTAAGGACCATTTCCTGCCTTTTAATTTTTTCAGAAAGTAATTTGAGAGTATAGACTTAAAGATGGGGGGGCATCTGTACTAATATTCAGTTTTCCAACTTGAATTTCTACTTGCCTTTGGCCCTTGGGTCATTTTATAAATCTTTAAGTCTGAGCTCTTATGCAGTACACTGAGACATGTTGAACAAGTATCCACCATGACCCTCAGAGCAGCAGGCCTAACAGTGGGCTCGGGACATCTGGCAAGAACAGCCTGACAGGATTGCTTTAGGAATTCTCACAGCCTAATCTCACCTGTGTGTCCATATACCATATTGATTTCATTTAAAAGGAAAGCAATGCACGTGAGTGTCAACTAAAATAGGCTCCTTGAGTCTAGAGCATTCCTCGTCCACCAAAAGTCTCTGTGTCCATATGATATTTGAGGTTACTTTTCTCCTAGAGGTTTTTCTCTGGTTGAAAGAGAACAGTAAGATTTTTATATCTTACTTTGGCTTTATTTTTGAGCATCTAGCAAGAACTTCTAACTACTCTTGAGTTTATTTTGTAATTAAAATAGTAAACACACCAGTGCACAAAGAGGAAAGCTTGGAGACAAAGCTAGGGACTTGACTAAATATGGTTCAGCAAGCCCAAAAGAAAGCATAAATCAGGGGCTGGAGAACTGGCTCTGTGGTTAAGAGCACCAGCTGCTCCTGCAAAGGACCCAGGTTTGGTTCCCAGCACCCACATGGTAGTTAACAACCATCCTTAACTCTGGTTCCAGAGCATCTGATGCCCTTTTCCAGTCTCCATGGGTACTGCACACATAGGTACACTTACATACATGTAGGCAGAATACTCATACACATAAAAACAAACACATAAATAAATAAATAAATAAATAAATAAATAAATAAATAAAAATAAATAATAGAAAACCTAAATTAAAGATGAAAGTTAGCGGAGAGACATAACTAACAAAGAAAGTAGAAATCAGCTTTTGAAACTATATAGGAAAACACAAGGCCAACAAGTACAAAATCAAGAGGAAAACTCAACACTTGAAGACAACTTGGCTAAATGATCAGTAACCTGCTTGCCAGGAAGGCCAAGATAGCCCAGTCTCCAAGCATAAGAGGAGTTTCTGATTCAAAAAAGATTCAGTTCTTGGGGCTTGGGCAGGAGTGTAGTTCAGTTAGTAGAATGCTTGCCTATCAGGCATGAATCCTGGGTTTGAAACCCAGTATCCCCTGTGGTGGTGTGTGCCTGTAATCCCAGCACTCAGTTGCTGGAAGCTGGAGGACCTGAACTTGAAAGTTGTCCTCAGGTGCATAACAAGTTTGAGGCCAGCCTAGGATATGTGAAACCCTGTCTCAAAACAAACAAAAATAATCCATTCTGTG
The DNA here is from genome assembly GCF_000622305.1 of Nannospalax galili. Classification (NCBI taxonomy): domain Eukaryota; kingdom Metazoa; phylum Chordata; class Mammalia; order Rodentia; family Spalacidae; genus Nannospalax; species Nannospalax galili. The sequence continues at coordinate 1,665,452 of NW_008360323.1, read as the reverse complement.
GAAATGAACACCCTGCTCCAAAGCTTCCTTTAGCTATTTTTTGCTGAGAATGACTCCAATGTTTGAACTGGGAAGCAAAGGAAAAGGAAAAAGGACTAAGGGCTGTTTTCGGAAAGAGTTGAAGAAATGCGTTTAAAAGACCCAAACACTTGAACCCTAGTCACTAATTTAAGCAAGCACTTACTGCAGAACAGTCAGTAAGAGGAATACTCTGAGGAGCACTCAGGTTTCTGAGATATTACTTGAATGGATTATAAGAACATAAAGAACATTAAATTAAATGTTTCATCCTCTGTCATCTGAAATTGTGTCCCAATGACAGGTTATAAAGGTGCATTTCGTGTCTGTAAAATACTTGTGGTTTGATCACAGCAGTTCTGGACATTTGATATGTCCTTATTGTAAAAGTGCTCTGCATAGGGCTGGAGAGATGGCTCAGTGATTAAGAGCACTGGCTGCTCTTGCAGAGAACCCAGGTTTCCATTCCCAGCACCCACATGGTGGCTAACAACCATCTCTAACTCCAGTTCCAATGCCCTCTTCTGACCTCTGGGGGCACTGCATGACATAAGCGCACATACATGTCATGCAGGCAATACACTCATACACATAATTTTTTTTTAAGTGCTCTTCTGGGGCAGTTCCAGGGAATCTGACACCCTCTTGTGACCTCCATGCAGGTACTGAAGGACACAGGTGTACTTGCATACATGTAGGCAATACTCTCATACACATAACTTATTAATGCAAAGAGCATGCAGAGATGAAGCTGTCATGATAGCTGTAGCATGGATAGAGAGATGGATGGATGGTCACCAGATGTGAGAGTGGCTTGTGGCAGGTAAAGAAAAGGAGGCCCTGAGAACAGCAAGAGGCCTGTAATCACTTATCACACAGTGATTAAATGTCAAAGTTGGACATTGTGGTATATACTTGTCATCCTAGCACTCAGGGGGCTGAAATAAGAAGGTCACAAGTTCAAGGCCTGGATTACACAATGAGGGTCTATCTCAAAAAAGAAAAAGAAAGAGAGAAAAAGTATAGACCAAAGACATGCCATGAGATATACTTGTCAGAGTTCTATCCCAGCACCTCTACTTACTGTCTGGTGACCCAGGGCAAGTTGGGTAACCTAGACATGACTCTGTTTTGCCATCTGAAAGATAGGAATAAAGTGATGTGGACTAAATATTGTTTTTTTTTAAAGCATGAAATCAATGTCTCGCATATAGTACTCTATATGTCATATAAAGATTGGCCATTATATTTTATTTTGTCAAATTTGATCAATAGTAATATAGTTCTTACTATGACACTTATTGTTTTTGTTTGTTTTGTTTTTCCATCATGGTGGTTGATTTTTACTATTTATACAATCTGATACAACGTAAATATAATATAGAGGAGATGATGACAAGAAAAATGTCTGTACACGTTCAGTTCAGAAGCCATCTCCCCAAAGTGCTCCTCCCGTCTCCCTGCCGCTTTTCTCCTCTGTACCCTTCCCCCCGAGTATTTCTCCCATCCCCTTTCAAATCATATGTGTTCTGTTGCTCTCTCTTCCCCCTTAATGCCACTTTTTGTCCCTGGTTCTCACGTAGCCCAGGTTGGACTTGAACTTACTATGTAGCTGAAGTTGGTCTTGAACTCTTGATCCTCCTGCCTTCACCTCTCAAGTGCTAAGATCACAGGTATGCTCTTGATCAGTTATTATAATATCCGTGATATTTGAGGTCCTTCTTCAAAACATTACTATTTACTTTATTTAACCCCAGTTTTTTTTCCTTTTTTCTTTTCCTGTATGCCTCCATGCATGTTATATGTGTGAGTATGTGCTGGCACACATGTACATGTGGAGTCCAAAAGTTGACACTGTGTGTCTTTCTTGATCATTCTATATTCATTGAGGCAGGGTCTCTCAACTGAACCCAGAGTTCCCAAATCAGCTAATCTAGCTGGCCAGCTTTTTCCAGGGATCCCCTGCCTCTGTCTTCCAAGTGCTGGAAATACAGGCAGCCTGCCATAGCTGCCCAGCTTTTCTGTGGTGCTGGGGAATCCGAACTCCAGTCTTCAAGCTTCAGAGCAAACACTTCATCCACTGAACTATCTCCCTAGCTCCAAGGCCTAGTTTTTGGTAAAATGACATAAAAATAAGTAAATAGACTTAAAATGAAAAATTAAGTGATTCTATGTTAGTGTTACTTTATTTATCATGAAAATAAACTTCCTGAACTCATACAACATTCCAAGGATTTGTCTGAAGAAATCAAGTTTAAGGAAAGTGTTCATCTTTTGCTTTAATCATTTCCTAAGAAGTTACTGAACCTGAGGTCATTATTATTTATACAGGAAGATAATCTCTTATACTTCTGGAAAATTTCAAAACATGGCCAGCATGTTTTTTGATCAGCTCCATTTCCTGTGGTGGGTTTACACACCACGCCAACTTTCATTAACTGCTGAGATTTCCAGAGCTAAGGATCATTTAATAATCTTATAAAATGGATAGTCAGTACTTCTTTCTAAATGCCACATGTGCCAGTTTTTACAGAGAATTAGAAAGAAAAAGTACAATCAGCCTCAAGCTGACTCTAAATCACAGCACATACTATTGTCAGTTCCATCTCCAGTAGCCTGGGAAATCCCTCTTCCTTCAGGATGGCTCTGAGATCTAGTTATTCCAGCCTGTAATATTTCCCACTGAAGAAAGAGCATTCTTGCCAACTTCCCAGGTTCTGGTTAATATCTTTGATGTTTAAATGATGAAAAGTGAGAAAGAATGGATCAAAAAAAATTCTGATTTACCTAAATTGGTTATGAATTGGGATGGAATTAAATGTTATCATTAATAATTTTTCCGGAATTAGCAATCTTCCAACATTTTCACTATAAAATAAACTGGCACACAATATTAAAGTCACACTTGACTGCAACTTGACTTTTCAAGGGTCTGTACTGTGTTCATGACCTTCTGCCTGAAGAGCCGTCATTGCAGAACAGCACCAGAAGGGTGGACAACAGAGTTATCCCCACATAGGTCACAGCATCCTTTCCAAAACCGTTTTTAAGTAAATTCCTGGTGTTTCTTTTGGTCCTTTTCGCTTGCCATTTGACTCAAATTGAGGGAAAACCAAATCCCACTTATTTTGGGAGTTCTACTTTTTCTTGGATTTTTGTCCTGTTGCTCATCTGGGCCTTTAGAAACGTTTTAATTTTATGAAGCTTATTTTAGCCCTTTATATGATGTGCTTAACCCCAGCTTACAGATATGTTAATAGGAATAGACAAACCAAGGACACCTCCTTTGTAAAACAGCAGAAATAACCACTCTTATAAAAACCAAAACGTCCAGTTGGCTCCCACTCTTAGACATATAGAGCACATCTGAGTCAAATCCTCATCCTCAGAAGCCGTGTGTTACCATGGGAAAACTGTAAAAATGTTCAAATGTGGGCATGTTATAATTAGAACCAAACGTGGGCTTATGGAACCTGTCAGGATGTTTCTAGGAAGCCCGCTCAGTGGTGGCTTCCTGAAACATCCTTTTCCTACAATCATGACTCACCCCTCCTTCTCCTAACTCACCCCCACTTGTTCTGGGATGGAAGGAGTCCCAGATGCTCTAGAGACAGAGAGCAGGGCGGGTGTCTGGTCCTTGCACAAGAACACCCTTCTAGGCATTGTGGAAGAGGGACAAAGGATTTTGCTGCTCACATAGGGGGGCCAGCAACATGGCAGTATGTGTCTATCACGCATGGAGACAGTCATTTCTTGGCAACCAACCTGAGCCCACTCAACTAATCCACTCAAGTTCTCCCATCCCTCCCTCCTTTCTTTCTTTCAGGAAAACACGCACAAGTTCTCTGCAAAACAATGAATCTGCTCCTCAGGGGAATGTAAGAGTCAGAAAAGCTTTTAAGGAGAAGAGAGGAGCCAAGGCCTTTGCATAAGCAGGCCAGCTGCAGAGCCTCAGGAGAGGTGGGTGGGGAGACTGCTCCCTGCAGCCCTGGCCCCAAACCTCCCAGCTACCGCCTGTCTCTGCTGTCTTCCCACAACCCCAACAGGCCAGCCCACACCTCCGGGACTGCAGCCCTGTCATTTTCAGGAAACGAGATGTTCAGAGTCCATCCTGGCATTTCAGTGAACTCACAGAAATAATTCATTGACTCACAGAACTGAAAAGTAATGATCTAGTCACTTTTATTTTTAAAATTATAAAAAATGCAGTCAGGACAGTTTCTCTGACCTACCTAGGTTCACTCAGCTCTGGAGATAGAGCCAGAACCAGACTCTGGATGAAGTTTCTTCCTACTCCTTTCCACCTGAGCTTTCCAAAAGGCACGGTTATGGTAGATTCACTGCTCTCTGCTCAGCCAGCCCTCACGGTTATGGTAGATTCACTGCTCTCTGCTCAGCCAGCCCTCTTCCCATTTGTGTGATGTTTCAGGACTGTGCAACTGAGTCGGCTGTGGTGGGCACGCCTTTAATCCCCCACACTCGGGAGGCAGAGGCAGGTGGATCTCTGTGAGTTCAAGGCCAGCCTGGTTTGCATAGTGAGTTCCAGGACAGCTGGGGCTACAGGGAGACCCTGTCTCAAAAAGACAAAAAAAAATAAAAAAAATAAAAATAAATAGAGCACTCTAGGCCTTTCCTTGGGAGGTTCTGAGATGGGGCTAGAAAATCACTTAACCAGTTTCCCAAGTGAGTCTTATGATGAGGGCAGTTCTGGGACTAACATCATCACATCATCAAACAACACTGGAAGAAAAGTAACTTTGAGGGGAAGGGTATCCTAACAAGAATAGAAAAGACATGCCGAGGCCCAGGGATTTTGCTTCCTAACTGCTTTTTTTCATGGGTTAACCACTAGACCACACTTCCTCTCTAGGAGACGCAGGGAATTAGAATCAAAGGTTTACCACTGATTCATGCTGCCTGCTAACACTGCTTATTGCGCCATGCTGTGACCTGATGCTCTATGGCTTGGAAACAGATGTGGGGAGCAAGCAGCCTAAATGTCTGCAGGGTGGGGGAGGTGAGGAGGAGGCAGCCAGCCAGGGCAAGAACTTCCTCTGCTGCTAAATTTTCAGCAGGAGTGGAAGTTAGTCTAAATTGTTACCATGCAGATCTGGAATCATTTTTGCAGTTGCCTGGCTCCAATTCCAGGTTTGTGCATTCTGCAGCAAAACTGAGAGTCTGGTACTGAATGTTCATGACCTGCCTTTTGCCTCTGTCCTCCTCTGAACACATATTATGAAGTTACAGGTTTAGCTTGACATTCATTTCTTCAGGAGACCAGTTTGGTTTCTGTCCTAGCGCCAGCTGGCCCCTCCCTCCTGCACATTTTGAAAGGAAGTGCAGAAAAGTTAAGCAATCTGACCAAGGTTGCACTGATTTCAGTATTGTGGTTGTTTGATTAAAAGTGCAACCATGCCATTCACAACTAAGCTTTTCCAGGCTTCTTTCTAATATAGTCTTATCATTTGGCAGTTAAAAAATGTTGGAGTTCATTTTTTCGCATATGATGAGTGTTTGATGTGCCCTTAGACATGTGGCTTACTATGTCAATGTTTGTCAGAAACACACAGCTTTTGAGTGTTAAATATTGATTCTAGAAATAGTTTTTGTGACTTCCCTGATTAACCGGAAGCTCCATGAGGTCAGAACAGGAGTTTCAGCCTTGATTTTCACTAGACATTGCAAATGTGGTTGTGCTTAACTACCAAGGGATGTGGAAACTGGATTCTAGGTCCGAATAAGGGTTAGGGTTCCCAGATTTAGTAAACCAAACAGGATGGCCAGTTAAATGTGAATTTCAGACTTAAAAATGTTAATATTCATACATCTCACGTAATATTTGGGACCCACACGAAACAATCATTCATTGTTTATCTCAAGTGTAAATTTAAGGGGTCATCTTGTTGACCAACCTAGCAATCATAGCAATGTCCCCCCACCCCACCCCTAGCTCCCGGATGAGCACTGGAGTCTCCAGAATTCTTAACAAAGATTACCACAACATAACTGCTTCCCTCCAGAACAGTTTAAGGACCACTGTGAGAAAAAAGCAGCCCGTCATACAGCAATCCTATTAGCCAGTGATTAAATGCTTTAACAGAAGTTACAAAAATGCACAGGATCCAGAGGCAGTGGGCAAACAAACAAGACCACTGTGGCCATAAAGGGCTCACAGAGTTGCTCACATTTGAGCTTGATCTTAAGGATAAGAAGTTCATTAGACAGAGGGAAGAGGCTAAAAGAATATGGTCAGTCCAGTGTGGCTGGAACATCTGGTCTATACGCATCCAGCTAGGGGACAGGCTGTGGACACCAAGAGGTAAGGTTTAGGGGAGTGGCTTGTAAAATGCAGTTATGCCATGCTAGCTTGCTGGATAGGACAGTCAGCAAGAGTTTTTCAGCTGAGTGGTGTGATCGTGTCTGGTTTTGAAAGAATTCTGTTGGCAGATTGGAGTGGGTAGAAATTGTAGGAAGGGAGACCAAATTAAGAGGTTATTGAAATAGCCAGGCAAAAAAAGATGAACTTATTTCCACTAAGGCAGCGGTGGCTGAAACAGTGAAGGTACCACAAACACAGACGTTTAGGTGACAGAAACAACAAAACGTGGTAACTGGTTACACAGGGGCAGTAGGGTGGTCTCTGGACAGTTAGCATTGGTTTTCCTCTCAACTCTGTCTTGAATGAGGAGATATAATTTACTCTTACTTTATGAGGCGTCTGTGATGATAATTGAGGTCATGTCTATGAAAGTACTTATAAGTAACTATGAAGGGCTATAAAAACAAATTGCTATAAACATATATGCATCTGTCTCAGTAGACCCTAAACTCCTTGAGGACAGGAGTTACATTTTGTTCATCTTTGGTATGCCCCACACCTAGCATAGTGGCTAGAATGTACAAATAACCAAGAAGAGATTTAGGCATTGAATCAAATTTGAGATTCTGTTATGCCAAAATAATAAACACAATTTTCTTCCACCTTGTTGTTTGGGGGACCATAAAGTGGATCTGAATGAATGAAAATGCCAACAAATCAAGGCCACAAATTCCAGGAGAAATACCCACTTTAGGAGTGGCTAGAGAATTAATTCTCTTATGCACTGATTGGGCAAACACAGAGGGCCATCTTAGCTGTCCAGCTAGGTTTACCCTTTATATCATGCCCATTATAGGTGATTTAAAATAAGGGGGCTGGAAAGATAGCTCAGCGGTTAAGAGCACTGACTGCTCTTGCAGAGGACCTGGGTTCAGATCCCAACACCCACATGGCAGCCACAAACTGTCCTTAACTCCAGTTCCAGGGGAATCCAAAGCCTTCTTCTGACCTCCACAGCATTGCATGACATGGGTGCACTCACACACATGTAGGCAATACACTCACACACATAAAATAAAAATAAAAAATAAAATAAGGAAGAGGAATTAGGGATATAGCTCAGTTGGTGGAGTGTTTGCCTAGCATACAAAGCCCTGGGTTCAAGTCTCAGCACCACTGTGTAAAGCAGGAAAAAGTAGCACATGCCTGTAATTCCAGCACTAGGGAGGTAGAAGGAGGAGGATCAGAAATTCACGGTCATCTTCAGCTGCATAGTAAGCTCAAGGCCAGACTAGGATGCATGAGATCCTGTATCATAGATAGACGATAGATGATAGACAGATAGTTGTTGGTGAGGCCCTGCTCCCTCACCAACAGGGCCTCACGGCCCTCAAAAGCTCCTGAGAAAAGGGAACCAAGTTAATAGGCACCCTGGTCTTTGAAGTCAAGAGAAGCAGACTTTTCTCCACTGTTTGGCCAACACAGCAGGCTTCCCCTTTGATCTCTAAAGAGGGCAGGTTTTAACAGTCCTGCTCTCCCGCTCCCGCCCCCCCACCACCACCCACCCAACTTTTAAAAAATATATCTTCCCGCCTTCTGCACCCACCAGAAGCCTCCCCAGGAGAGGAGTCAGTGCATCCTATCCTGGCCTTGAGTTTACTATGTAGCTGAAGATGACCATGAATTTCTGATCCTCCTCCTTCTACCTCCCTAGTGCTGGAATTACAGGCATGTGCCACTTTTTCCTGCTTTACACAGTGGTGCTGAGACTTGAACCCAGGGCTTTGTATGCTAGGCAAATAGTCCACCAACTGAGCTATATCCCTAACCCCTCTTCCTTATTTTCTTTAGTTTTATTTTTTATTTTTATTTTTTGTGTGTGAGTGTATTGCCTACATGTGTGTGAGTGCACCCATGGCATGCAATGCTGTGGAGGTCAGAAGAAGGCTTTGGATTCCCCTGGAACTGGAGTTAAGGACAGTTTGTGGCTGCCATGTGGGTGCTGGGATTTGAACCCAGGTCCTCTGCAAGAGCAGTCAGTGCTCTTAACCGCTGAGCTATCTTTCCAGCCCCCTTATTTTAAATCACCTATAATGGGCATGATATAAAGGGTAAACCTAGCTGGACAGCTAAGATGGCCCTCTGTGTTTGCCCAATCAGTGCATAAGAGAATTAATTCTCTAGCCACTCCTAAAGTGGGTATTTCTCCTGGAAGCCTTTAAAAGACCCCAACTCACGACCTGGGCAGACATTTTCCCTGCCCAGAAGGGAATCTGTCCCATGTGTTCCTTTGCTAATAAACTCTATTCTGATGGAGTTTTATCTGTGTCCTGGTGCTTTTTCTGGATCAACCGGATTCATCCATAGGCTACTTTATCTATCAGATAGATAGATGATAGATAGATAGATAGATAGATGATAGATAGAAGATAGATAGAAAGACAGACAGACAGACAGACAGATAGGAGATAGATAGATGATAGATAGATAGATAGATAGATAGATAGATAGATAGATAGATGATAGATAGAAGATAGACAGACAGATAGATAGGTAGGTAGATAGATGATAGACTGAAGAAATTATTAGCTGACTATGCATTAGGGGTCACTTTGGTCTTGTCTGGTTGGAACCTTTAGACTCGGAGCTAGATGAGGCAAGAAGTACTCTGACCATCATCTCTGTCTTCCAGGACCTAGAGCCATGCTTATTTTATGATTGATGCTCAAAAAGACTTTGAATATGACCAAGTTTATGCTCAGCTAGCATAAGTAGCTAATTGTGGCTAACACTACAAAATACAGATGTCATATTTTCAAAGGATTTTTCTCCTATAATAAATGCATCTTCTTTGTTCTTTTTCACTCTGCCTTCCTTTTCCTTAAGTCTCCTAAGGCTACTCTGATTTGAAGAATGATTTTATAGTACTTTCTTTTAAGTTTTCTTTCACTGTCTGTAAGCAACTCATATCTAAAAAACACTACCATAAGCAAAAGTCCTCTGTTGCATAAGGAAGCTTTGCTGGTAAGAGTTGAGAGATGTATTAGTTTTCTCTCTACTCCCTGTTCCACTATATTCCATGAGCCTGAGCTGTAGAGGTTCTTCTGTAGATGCTACGCTGAATCTTAAAAAATGACCAAGAGCTAGGGAAAGAGGAAAGAGAGAGAGAAGCTTTCTGTAATGGAAACAACGTGTAAAAGCATAAAGATACTATATTCTTGGCATAGTTAAATGATAACATACAAGTAGTATGTTATGACTAGAGTGGAGCATTGTGCAGTGTTGGAGGAGACCTTGTGTGTGACCTCAGGTTAATATTTATCCTTGAGAAAGGAATATATCTCTGTAGAACAAAACCCCAGCTGTGGAAACTAAAGTTGTGGTAAGAAATAAGAGGTTCCAGAAGGGGTTTCTGTGTCAAAACAATAATCTTCGAGAAGATCAATAAAATTTATAAAACCCTAGCCAAAATAATGAACACATAAAGAGTGGGGACAAAAATATTAATATTGAGATTGAGAGACATGATGCCATTGCATATTCTACAGTTTTTAAAGAGGAAACCAGTAAATACTGGAGTAACTTTATGACAATAAATTTGATCACATAGATGAACTGGACATATTTCTTGAAATACAAATGCTATCAGATCTTATTAAAGAAAAATAATAACATGAATATCCCTGTATTTATTAAAGCATTTAATAAAGGTAAAGCCTTCTCACAAAGAAAACTCTAAGACAAGATTAGTATGCTGGTGAATTCTAATAAATACTAAGAAAAATGCTTATTCTAAGCAAAACCTTCCAGAAAATTGAAGGGGGAATACTCTCCAACTCATTCTATGAGGCTTACTCTACCTGACATCAAAGGTTGAGGTATAAAGGAAAGACTGCTTCTGCCACTTCTCCTGGAGAATTATACAAAATTCTTGGGAAATTTTATAAAAGAAAATCCAATCGTATGTTTAAAGAAGGCAAGTTTTGGGGCTGGAGAGATGGCTCAGTGGTTAAGAACACTGGCTGTTCTTGCAGAAGACCTGGGTTCTAATTCTAGTACCCACATGGCAGCTAACAACTGTTTGTAAGTCCAGTTCCAGAGGATCTGACAGCCTGTTCTGTCATCCATGGCATGACACGGGTGTACTTACCTACATGCAGGCAATACATGCATAGACATAAAAAGAATAAAATATTTTTTAAAAAGAAGGCAAGTTTTGTTTAATGTTTGGAAAGCAATAATATGATTAACTATATTAGCAGAATTTTTTTAAAAAAAGACTATCTCAATATATGTATAAAATAATTTGGTAAACATAAATATAAATATTCACACCTAACAAAAACTCTACAAGTGTGGAAATAGAGGAAGTTACCTCAACCTGGAAAGGCAGCTATAAAAGACACACAGCTAACACCATATTTAACAGTAAGATACTGGATGTTTTATTCCAAGATCAGGAACAAAACAATGATGACCATTCTCTTGATTCTGAAGGGGGAAAATACTATAAAAATGTATCTGTGATGGATTGAATGTGAAAGGCCCCCCCATAGGTTCATGAATCGGAACACTCGGTCAGTTAGTGGTGCTGTTTTTGGGGAGGGTCATGATATCTTTAGGATGTGTGGCCAAGTTGGAGGAAGCAGTGGTGGGGTGTCCTGAAGAGTTCATAGCCTTGCCCCACTTCCAGATTGCTCTCTCTGCTTCCTGCACAAACGTGAAGATGTGAGTTCTGAGCTTTCTGCTCTGGCTGCCTCCTGCCATGCCTCCTCCATCGTGATGGACTCCCATTCCTTTGGAACCATAAGCCTAAGAAACTCCTCCACTTATACGTTGCCTTGGTCTTGATCAACAGACAAGTAACTAATACAGCACCCAAACTGGAAAGAAGGAAAATTTGTCTTTATAAGTAGTCAATATATGTATTTATCTACAAAATCCTAAGAAATCTTCAGAAATAACAGTAGGTAAGTTTAGAAAAATTGTGAAAAACAATGTCAATCTATATAAATGTTGTATTTCTATATTATAGCAGCAATTATTGAAAACTGAAAAAAATTTAAATCTTATTTTTGATAGCATCAAAACCACCTAAGAATAAATCTGACAAAAGATGCAATAACCTGTACACTAGAAATTGTAAAATATTACTGAAAAAATTAAACAGCATAAGTAAATAGAAATATGTTCATGGACCAGAAGATTCATTTTGGCTGAGATGTCATCTCCCTCTAAATTGATCTTTAGTTTCAATGTATTCTCAGTCAAAATTCCAGAAGTTACTTTTGGAAAAATTGAAAATCTAACTCCAAAATTCATATAGAAATGGGAAGGACCTGAAAGAGTCAAAAGTACTTCTTCCAAAAGAACGAAGTTCAGGACTCACATTATCTTCCTAAGCTTAATCATGACTGTGTTATATTGTAGAGATCAATAAATATATATCGACACATGTATGGACAAATGATTTCTGAAAAAAATGTAAAGGTGATTCATTGAAGAGTTTGGAGTGTTTCCCGCAAACAGGGCTGAGGCAACTGGACTTTAATAAATAGGAATGAAATACAATTGGTGATCCAACTATATTAAAAAATCAATTCAAAATAAACCAGAGACCTAAATGTAAAATCTAACATGTTATAACTTCTTTTCATTTTTGATTTCTTTGAGACAAGAGTCTCATGTAGCCCAGGCTTGACCTCAAACTTGCTGTGTAGCCAAGATTGGCCTGGAACTCTTGAGCCTCCTGCTTTAACCTCCCAAGTACTGGGATTACGGGAGTATGCTAACACAGCTGGCTCTGCTAAAACTTTTATGAGAAAAAGTAGAATTGTTTTTTGATCTTGGATCAGGTAAAGACGTCACAGATAGAACAATGGAAGAACAGTCTATAAGAGGAAAAAAATAGTAATTCTGATCTCATCGAAGTTAAGAACCTCTGTCTTTGGAGGCCACTGTTAAGAGGATAGAAAGAGGAGTTACAGACTAGAATAAAATATGTGCAGTCACATACCTGAGAAATGGCAAGTGGAGACAGAAAGTGGAAACCAATTCATTAGGGAATTTCTTAGACATTCATGCTTATGAGGCAAGTGGTAGCATGGGTGAGGACCTGAGTTCAATCACTACTAACAAAAAAAGTGTTAATCACACATCTAGTCTATGACCCACCAATTTCGATTTAGGTATCTAACTAGGAAAAACGCCTATATGAAAACTTGTGCATCCATTTTCAGAACAACTTTATTTGTAATAACCAAAACCCCAAATAATTCAATGCCCAACAACAGATGAATGGGCATACGCACCTCGCTCTAACGCTCTAACATCAGTGTGGTCTACTTCTGATAGACAGCACTCCCCAGGCCTTCGCATGCAGAGCCCAGCAGCTGTCCCGACAGCCACTCCAGCCACATTGGCTGCCCTCCACTCCTGTGATAGTTCTCAAGGCCCTAGAACTGTTCATAGTGAGACTAATTCAGAAAGGAAGCCTGAGGCAGCCGTGCACCCAAGCCTGCTGATTAGTGTGGGAGTCATGTTTTCCAAGAGACCCCATCTGCCTTGCAGCCTTTGGAACTTCCTACTCGCTTCTTTTTCCTCTAACATATTTGTACATTGTGCCTGTGTTCTTTTTAATTCCCCTAATTGCAGTGACTCAGTTTGTTTTTCTGCTGCCCACATCCTTTCCCCACAAATTTAGAGGACTGAAAACCTGCTGTAGTGGGAAACAAACCCAGACTCTAGTTCTGGCTTTGTATTTCTGCTTCCTCTGTGACTTGGGGGACTTATGTCACCGTTCCGATTTTTTCTAGTGCTCGAAAGGCTGAGGCAGGAGAATAGTGAGTTTGAGGGCAACCTGGGCTATATAGTGAAAGCCAGTCTTTAAAAATAAAAAGACATGATGGTGTACTCCCAGCACATTTGGGAGGCAGAGGCAGGTGGAGCTCTGTGAGTTCCACCCTGATCTATATAGTGAGTTCCAGACCATCCAGGACTACACAGTGAGGCCCTGTCTCAAAACAACAAAACCCAAACAAACAAAAAACAACAAAAACATGAAGAAAAGAAATTAAATGCTTAGATCAATTTCTAAAGTATATACACTTATCACTGAAAATATGGAAGATGATTTTTAGATTGTCCACATGTCCCTAATATATTTAATAAATATGGATATATAAATATAATTGCTACTCAAATTAGCTTAAAATTGAAAGATTTTTAAAAAAATTTATTTATTTGTGTGTGTGTGTGTGTGTGTGTGTGTGTGTGTGTGTGTGTATACACATGCCATGGCGTGTGGAGGTCAGAGAACAACTCGTAGAGGTCAGTTTTCTCCTACCATGTGAGTTCCAAGGATCAAACTCGGGTAATCGGGCTTGGCAGCAAGTACCTTTACCACTGAGCTCAGATTTTTAAAGTCACTTTTTTTGTGTGACAGGGTCTAGCTGGCCTGGAATTCATTATGTAGTCCAGGCTGACCTCAAACTCACTGAGATCTGCCTGCTTCTATATCCCACTGGGACTTAAGGTATGCACCATCACACCTAGCCAGGTCACTTAATTTAAAGTAAATAATTAAGCATGACTTAGAGCACACAATTTTGTAAAAACTGGGAAGATACTTTATTATTATTTATTATTATGTTATTCTGTTTCTAGTTTTGGTCTCAATGTTTCACAAGAAAATTTCATTTTCTAGCCTCCTTGATGTTGAGTTAGTCACGCACCTGATTCTGGCCAACCTGGTGGAACACAGAGCAGATGGCAGTCCTGGAGGATCTGGTGTTGCCCTGTACCTCTGTTCTTTTATGATGGCAACTGTGGAAACCATGACAGCCTCATTATGTGGAAAGGTCTTGGAACCATGAATCATCAAATGGATGAACATATTCACCAACCCAAACTGGACATGTGTGACTAAGAAATAAGCATCTGTGGTGCTAAGTCACAGACTTTCAGGTTGATTAGAGCAGTCCAGCTTATCCTACTCTATCAGTTGATCTCCGCCTAGCTCTGAAAGTCATTGTGCCCGGCTTTCATTTGTTGTGCCCTCCTTCAGTTTGAACCAATAATTTTTCTGGTCCTCTGACTTCAAAGGAGAACCTTCTGAACTACTTGGCTTGTGTCTTCCCTTCCAACTCTCTCTGTTTTTAGAAGCGGCATTTATTTTAATGATGGCTGTGGTGCTGGATAACTCCATAGAGTTATCTTCACATACAAAGAGGACAGGGCAATTAGTGTTCCTGCTTGTTTGTGGTACCTTCCTGCATAGCTCTTGATTGACTATCAGCTCTTTTGAGACATTCGGGCATAGCAATGGCACTTTTTGTAGAATTTTGTTGACTCGTAATGCTACTCCTTCTGATCATTCATGAGTCTATAACCTGGGCTTGTGTCTGACTAGCCAGCCTCTGTCAGTTCCCAACATCCATAAAGCAAATATTTTGTTTAAAGTTGGACTTACTTACAACCCCTGTTTGTAGCCTCAAGCAGCCAAAAGAACCTGAATTCTTGTTTGCTTTTCCACCTGCAACTGACAGCACTTCACTACACAATGAAGGCCACTACTTTCATCTTTGCAAAATGGTTACATTTTGTAACCTTACGTCAGTTTGTGTTTTTATATTTGTCATTTAGTTGTCATAGACATTTGCAAAACTATATTTTTTTCATGAACTTGAAATAAAGGTCTGGGTTAAGTCACAGCCTCCCACTTCAAATCACTGCCATTAATTCAATTTATTCAGGTCATTTGCCCAAATGTTGCCTGATTTCCTACAAAGAGTATTAACTCCTGATTCACTGTGCGCCTCTAGCACTTGATCAGTCTATGAAATGTGTTGTTCGGGTACTGAAACTAAGAGACGGGATTGTGCAAGGTAAACTGATGAAGACCTTATGACACACAGAGTTCTTGTATTAGTTACTTGATTGTTGCTGTAATAAAATACCACGACCAGAAGCAGTTTGTAGAAGGGAGGGTTTATTTTGCCTTACAGTTCCAAAGGAGGAATCTATAATGTTGGGCATGGCACCAGCTAGGTAGAGCAGGAAGCTGGATGATCACATTTTGACCATATACAAGAAGCAGAGAAAGTGAGTAGGAAGTGGGGCAAACCCTCAAAGCCCATCTCCAATGACATGCTTCCTCTAGCAAGGCTGCAACTCCTAAAGGTTCCATAACCTCCCTAATAATACCACCAGTTGGGAACCAAGTGTTCAAATACATGAGCCTATTGAGGACATTTCTCATTCAAACCACCACAGTTCTTCTTACCCAAGACAGTATACATGCCTTGATCTCTTAAGGCTAAACAGAAAAACATAAAAGAAACTCCTGCCCATTAACAATTACTGCCTACAGTCCTGAACTACCCTGGCCCTAGATGACTCCAAGGCTGTTTCTAATGATTTGCTCATTTGGTACAACGTGTGGTCTCTGTGACCGACCACTGCTTGCACTTCTCAAATGTCTATGAGATGCATCTGGGTTGTAGCATGTAACCAGCACATCATTTCTTTTTAATTGCTAGGCATTGTTCTATTATATTGTTTTATCACACCTTGCTTACCCATTTATCCACTGATGAACATTTAGGTTGTTTCCACCTTTTGGTAATTATGGAAAATGCTGCTATGAACATTCACATGCAAGTTTTGTGCAGGCTCAAGTTTTCATTTTCCTTGGGTACATAGATAGGAATGAAATGATTGGAATGTGTGGTGACTCTGTTACTTTGTGAGGATCTATCACACGGTTTTCCAAAGCAGCTACACCACTTGACCAGAAACACAAGAGAACTCTAATTTCTCATGTCATCACCAATATTTTTCATTATCTTTTTTATAGTCATCCAAGGAGGTGTGAGGTAGTATCTCATGTGTGTTTTAATTGCTTTTCTCTAATGTACACGCTGAGCATTTGTAACTCTTCTTTGGATGAATATCTATTCAGATTCTTTGCCCGTGTTAGTTTTGCTTTCTTTTTTGTTGTTGAGTTGTAAAAGTTCTTTGTATATTTTGGGTAATATTCCTTTTTCAGTGTTCTAGTTTGATTCTCTATTGCTGTGATAAAACACCATGACCGAAAAAGCGACTTGGGGAGGAAAAGGTTTATCTCGTCTTATAATTTATAAGTGATCATCAAGAAAAGTTAAGGCAGGAACCTGTAGCAGAAACTGAAGCAGAGACCATGGAGGAACACTGCTAACTGGCTTGCTCAGACACCTCCAGGGACAGCACAGCCCACAGAAGGCTGGGCACTCCCACATCAATCAGCAATCAGGAAAATGCCCCACAAACATGCCCACAGGCCAATCTGGTAGAAGAAATTCCTCAATTGAGGGTCCCACTTCTCAGGTTTGTCTAGGTCTGTGTCAAATTGGAAGAAAAACAAAAGTCTGTGACAATTAGATCATGATTTTCCAAAGTTTCTCCCATGCCATAGATTATTTTTTCATTTTCCTTTTAAAACAGAAAACAATTAATTTTGCTGAAGTCTTTGTGTCTGTTCTTTTCCTTTTATCACTGAACTTTTGGTTGCAGATCTAAGAAATAGCTGCCTGATACAAGGCCGTGTCCATTGAGACCTATGTTGTCTTCTGAGAATTTTATATTTTTGTGTTTACATTTAGGTCTTTGTTTTACTTTCATTTTATATTTAGTCTTTGATCCACATTGAGTTATCTTTGGCATATTGTATGAAGTCTTAATAACTATAATTAATAAAATAATTGGTCATGAATATGATGGTTAGAGCTTCTCAATTCAGTACCATACAACAGTACATACTATTTTGATTATCGTAGATTTGTAACAAGTTTTTTTTTTATTATTATTTTATTTTATGTGTATGAGTGTGTTGCCTGCATGTATGTGAGTGCACCAGTGTCATGCAATGCCGCGGAGGTCAGAAGAGGGCTTTGGATTCCCCTGGCACTGGAGTTAAGGATGGTTTGTAGCTGCCATGTGGGTGCTGGGAATCAAACCCGGGTCCTCTGCAAGAGCAGCCAGTGCTCTTAACCGCTGAGCCATCTCTCCAGCCCCTGTAACAAGTTTTGAGCACAAGACGAGAGAGACTGCCAGCTGTGTTCTATTTCAACTCTGTTTTGTATTTTAGGATCAGTTTGTTGATTTCGGTAAACAAGGTGTCTAGAATTTTGATAGAGATTATGCTGATTCTTTAGATTTCTTGAATAGTATTGCTATTTTTACAATATTAAATTCTCTCAATCCATGAACATGGGGCATCTTTCCCTTTAATAATCTTCTTTTCAATAATATTTTGTGGCCCTCAGTGTTTTGCAAATTTTGTACTAGTTTTACTAAATTGATTTCTAAATATTTTATTCTTTTAAATTCCACTTAAAATGAATTTTTAACAGCATTTTCACATTGATCATTGTGAGTATATAGAAATACAATATTTTTGTTTATTGATCTTGCATTTTGACATCTTGCTGAGCTTATAAATTTGTTCTAAAAGGGTTTTTATGGAGGAAACAAGAAGACAGGTCTAATTTGAAGGTGGTGGTTGCAGAAATGTGACAGGAGTCCCTCTCAGTTCTACCCCAGCCCATCTTGACAGTCTTAAGCTCAGCTGTCCTTAGCAGTGAATGCTGTCAAAGTGTACCTGTCCAACAAGTAACACACTGTGGTAAGCATCTGGGATGACTCTCTAGACAAGGACTTCAATTAGGACACATATCAAAGAGAAAGGACTGTCACCATCTAGGACGTGGCCATTGCATCTGCTGTATGGCAAGGAGCTCATTGTGGAGGTCCTGGAAGACCAGCTGCTGACCAAGCATAATTTTGTACCAAAGTTGTTCTTCAGCCTGGCAGTCAGTAACTTCTGCCTAAATCTCTGTTCCACTTCCAAGATCAAACCTATGGTTATGAGTTCTTCCAAGGTCCCTAACTGAGCTGACATGAGTACCAACTGCCAACAGTTCTATCACAGTTTTCAGGATTTGTCCAGAAAACTGCTTTAAAGAGCAGGAACCTCCCTTAAATGCTCCCCAAAATGAGCAGCTAATCCCCTGAGATCCCAAACTCCACACCTAGTACCTGGTGCACTTCCCCTTCCCTGCCCCAGTCAATGCCCCTTCTCCCACAGTGTCTCTGCTCCACATCCACTTCCAACATCCAAAGGCTGGAAACACAGCTCCATGAACTCCAGCCTCATGTAGCTCATGGTTGTGAACTTCAGTACCAATGCTGGCAGAAGTGGTGGTGATGGAGCCCCCAGGGGGAGCCCCAGGCTGACCACCACAAGCTCTGGAAGGAAGGTCTTCATATTCCAAGTTATCCTCAGAGTAGCAGGGGGTAGTATTTGGTGGATGAAAAAATGAAGGTGAAGAACTTGGGGTACTGGTATGTGGGGTATTACTGGGAAGTGAGCTGAACAGGATCCAGAAGGCTCATTTAGCACCATGTTTCACTGGCAGTGGCATGGTGATTTGGTTATGAAGGTATTCAAGGTGGCCCAAGCCACTGCTGGTCAGGCCTAGGCCTTCAAGAATGAGAAGCATGTTCTCAAGAAGACATGACATGTTAATATCTTGCTGTTTATGGGCTTCATGAGTCAGCTGTGGATTGCCTTCATCACATAATGGGCTATAGATTCTACTATGACCTACATATGGTTGGTAACTGACTCATCATGGTCCAGTTCACTGATATTGCAGGCAGACTGCCGGAGTCACGTGCTCCCTCCATGCCAACAGCATCATCTACCAAGACCTCAAGTCTAATAGCACCTTATTACATGAGGGACTCTCTGTGAAGACTGGAGACTTCACCCTGGCCAAGGGAAGGTAGAATGTGGTCGAATGAGGCCAACTCTTGGAGACTGCTGTCTGACTGGCTCAAGTACCCAAGCGGAGAAACAGTCCTTCATCCCCAAGATCCTGACCATGACTGAGCTGCTTCAACGGGCACCCTACTCCCCAATGTTGAACAGACTGCCCTTGAACTCTCCTTGCATCACCCCTGGGCTGAAGAGTTGATGCCTGCCTTCTCAGTACAGCTTGCCTTGTGCCTTTAGGCCCCCCCAAATATCAGTGAGTTAGTTTCAGCCCTACCCACTAAGGGGCCCGGTCCTTCAGCCAATGAAAGTTCACACCACAGGATTCCGCCACCCTCCCCACTAGCCTTCTGCCAAGAGATGCAGGGGCTCCCAAGTTCTTTTTCATTTCATCTGAAATTGAGGGACTCCCTGAAGACTGTGATCCCCTGCCTCCTCCACAATTCAGTCTCCTTCCGGCTATGGGGTTACTCCTAAATTTGGGGAGTTTTGCATCTTCAATAGCTGAGTTTTCAGGCAGAGATGCAATTCAAACCCTTTCTAGAATTTGTGTGTGATATGCCTTCTCTGCATTTTGGGGCCCCAGTACTCCAATGTGGATTTAGGGACCCACTCCGTGTATTCCAGATCATTCAAAAACTCCTCCTGCCAGGCATGGTGGTGCATGGCTTTAATCCCAGCACTCAGGAGGCAGAGCAGGCAGATTTCCGTGACTTCGAGGCCAGCCTGGTCTACATAGCTAGTTCCAGACCAGTTGGGGCTACAGGGAGACCCTGTCTCAAAAAGACCAAAAAAAAT
>NW_008360323.1:1638132-1645482 GCF_000622305.1 Nannospalax galili | reverse complement strand
AACACCTTACTTGGGCTGGGAATGGTGGCACTTTTAATCCCAACCCTCGGGAGCTTTTGGTGAATCTCTGTGAGTTCTAGGTGAGCCAACAATACAGGGAGACCCTGTCTCAAAAATAGGAGGGGGAGGGGGAGGGGGAGGGGGAAGGGGAGAAAGAAGAAGGACTTCCTACTTTCTTAAAAAATAAGCACAGAGTTTTGTTGCAAAAGAAGGTTGGAGTTAGGATTCTCTTAGATCCATAGACTTTTCCATATACAAGACCATGCAGGCTACAAATGGAAATTGTCCCACTGTCTCCTTTCCAGTCTAGGGATGCTATTTTATTTTACTTTATTTTATTTATTTCCTTGGATAAAACCCCCAGAAGTGTTGAATAGAGCTTATAAGGGTAGACATGCTTGTCTTGCTCCTGATTTTAAAGGAAAAGCATCCAATCTGGTGAGAAAGCATGTTTTCAAGGGAAAGCATTTCCCAATACGTTATGGCAGTTATATTTTCTCTTAAGTGTTTTTTTCCAGGTAATGGAAATTCCTTCTAGCCCTAATTTCTTGAGAATTATATCATGAAGGAGTTCTGAATTTTCCCAATGATTTTCCTGAATCACTGGGATGATCATGTTGTCTTTCATCTCTGTCCTATTCATAGGACAGTTTCAGATATTAAACTGACTTTGCATTCCTGGCACAAATTCAGCTTCCATATTGAGGATTCATTTTTAAAGCTTCTGGATTTAGTTTGCTAATGTATTTTCTGGAGAATATTGTACTTACAATCATAAGAGATATTGAGCTATAGTTTCCTTTTCCTGTGATGTTTTTCTCTGGCTTAGGTAACAGAACTCATAGAGCAACTTGATATTTTAGTTTTAAAACAAAACTTCCTGAATAAAAAATCATGTAATTGGAAAACCTGAAAGTTGAAAAGTATAAATCTACCCTGCCATGTATTCATTGTAAATGCAATGTGTTTGTGTATGTGCATACACACATATGAATTATATTCATAGTTAGCGTGTATATACACACGTGTCTTTGTTAACCTAGAATTTTGTGGTTAATGAATGAAAGTGATTATCTATGATCACATGGTTTTAACACAATCATCTGGTTCTTGATTTTCTAACTCTCAATCCCATGAACTCCACTAGCTCAGAAATTAGACATATTTTGTAGATATTTTCCAGTCCCTTGTGACACACTGAAGGACGGCTCTAAAAAACTGGTTGAACTAAATGAAGCCTTCTATGAGAACTATTGGATCATCAAATCTTCCATCACTTGAGCATAAATATACCAACAGAAGTGAGCTCACTCTGCTATTTGTTTGTTTTCAGACAAGTTCTCCCTATAGCCCCAGCTAGCCTGGAACTATGTAAACCAGGCTGGCCTTGATCTCACAAAGTTTCTACCTGCCTCTGTTGGGATTAAAGGGGTGTGTCACCACACTGGACTTGCTTTTCATTTTAATGAATTATCAGAATACTCAGATTTGTTTAAAAACTGATCCATGCTGGGCGTGGTGGCACACGCCTTTAATCCCAACACTCGGGAGGCAGAGGCAGGGGGGTCTCTTTGGGGTTAAGCCCCCGCCTGGTCTACATAGTGAGGTCTTGGGCAGCCGGGGGTAAAGAGAGACCCCGTCTCCAAAAAAACAAAAAAAAAAACAAAAAAAAAAAAAAAAAAAAAACTGATCCATATACACATGCATATATACAAGCTAAATTTCTCATATTCCACCATAAACATGTAATTTGTATAGATGTAACTGTATCTAGCCCAATGGAATTAGAGTGATGTACTTTGCTATAACACCTAACCCCAAAAGGCTTCCTAACAGCCAGATTTGAAGGAAAAAAAAGAGTATTATCGGATTACAGCCTAAAGCATAGGATAAATATCCATATGCCTATACTAATATAAATGATTGACTAAATAAAGGGAATAAGAAAAAATAAACTTCCCATGAAGAAAAATTCTAAATAATTTATTATATTTTCTGCCATAGAGGAGGTAGGACAGAAGTCCCCATGTGTGCTTTACAAAGAATTCCTTACCAAGAATATATCACGATGGAAGGAGGGAAGAGTGACTTTACAGTGGACAATTGACAAACATTACCTCATCCAGATGATCAAAGAAAACATTAACAATGCTAAGTCAGCTGATAGCTTATACCCTGCTAAAAATGATGAAGAAACACTTTGCCTCTGTGACCTCCCTCATGAAAACGTACATCTAATCATGAGACTCACGAGATAAATCCCAATAGAGGGACATTTTACAGAACATGTGACCAATATTCCTCAAAATTATTCATGTCATCATCAAATAAGGAAAGTCTGAGGACTTGCCACATCAAGAGGAGCCAAAGAAGACATGACAATCAAATGTAACAGGGGATCCTGGGCTCGGGGAGTGTGGTAATCCCTTATAATCTTCATTTTCCTGTAAATCTAGAACTATTTTAATACGTATTGTATATTTTAGGAAGCCTCGCCAGATGGACTAAGCAGTGGTTTGAGCATAACTAAACAGAAAATTACTTATCTCTTTCAGTTCAGCCTTACCAAGAATGGTTAGGAGACAGGGAAGACTCGTGAAACATCAACCCATTTCCAACCAAAGTTAAAAGAGAAAACTTTAGAAAAAAGCGAAAGACAGAAAGTGCGAAGATTTCCCAGAACTGGGGAAGATGCAATTCCTTAGACTCAGGAAATTAAAATAATGTCAAGTAGAAAACACACACATACACAACACACACACACACACCAAGATACAGTGTAGGCAAAGAGTCTTAAAAGCAAAAGGAATTCGACTAAAACCTTCTAAGCCAGAATATAGCGTGATGCTTTTGGAAGTGTTGTATGAGAGACCAATAGTCTGACCCACATGTTGCTGCAGCACACTGGCTCCAGTCTCTCTCTCTCTCTCTCTCTCTCTCTCTCTCTCTCTCTCTCATTAAATGGAAGATGTGCCTATGTGTTTATGTGATAAAAGTCCTGCATTCCAGTTTGCCATGAAGAAGGGTTTTAGGCAAGAGCACTGTGTGAGGGAGGGTACAGTGAGCTGTTATACCACCTAAGGTCCAAGAGAAGTTTCTTTTCCCTTCATTTAATGATCAAGGATAATGTTCCATGTCTGCATATCATTTTCCTCTGTGAGGCAATGCAAGGACCTAAAGTGTCTTTTACTCGGAGGCTCTGGCATCCTCTAGACCCTCATCAAGGAAAAGGTGGCAGACCCAGTCCTCAAAGGCCTGGAAGTAACACAGCACTTCCACTTAAATGTTCGAAAGAACAACCACAGAGTCTCAGCTAATCATAAGCAAAGTTTGGAAAATACGGTCTAGCCCTAGGCTCAGAAAAAAGAAAAGAAAGAAGGCAGGAGGGAGGGAAGGAAGGATGGAGGAAGGGAAAGAGGGAGGGAGAGAGGGAGGGAGGGAGGGAGGGAGGGAGGGAAGGAACTGATAAACATCTATTTAAAAGGCAGCAAAGACAGTAACTAAGTTCCTGAGAGGCTGACCCCAAGTGGGCAGCCCTAAACACAGGCACACTCAAGCATCACTAAATGAACTCAATGTACTATATATGTAATAATAATAATTAAAGAAGAGGACAAGAAATTGAGAGGAAGTGGGGGGAAATGGGAAGAAGAGTTGATGGGGGACAGGGAGGGATGGGAATAATGCAAAGACAGTACTCACGCGTTAAATTCTCAAAAATAAAAAAATTTAAAAGACAGCAAAGTAAATGCAGCTTCAGCTCAATTAGAATATGTATCCTTAACACTGATTGCCCCAAATATTTCTGTTTTTCTCACCCAGTGGCAAAATGCAAAACCTTAAACACTTTTATTTATTGTAGTAATCATAGACAAGAATCTCTGCATGGCAATTCACGAGTTGTGTTCTCCAGCCTATGAACCATCTAGAAAGAATGACATTAAAGAAGTCTATTTGGGAAATAGAATCAAATGGATTCCAGGTGTTTGGGAAGGAGCTCAAAGGTTTGTTTTTACTTCTGCTTTTTCTCCTTCTTTTCAGTCTTCAATGAAAATTGTTTTCGTATGAGCCATTTCTCTATTTTATATATGGAAAACTTGGAAATCTGTCTGAGACTATGTCATAAATGATATTAAAGGAAGAAAGTTTTTTAACTTAGAAGAAACAACTGAACCTGGCGTAAACTCAGAGTAAACTCGCTCTAAAAAATCCTAGTGTCTTGGATAGTTTCCACCTCTATACCACCTCTTCCCTCCTGCCAAAGAAAAGGCCATCTAAACTAATCCAAAAGTTTGTGATGTAGGGGACTTATAAAACATAGGGGACTGGAGAGATGACTCAGTGGTTAAGAGCACTAGCTGCTCTTCTAGAGGACCTGGGTTTGGTTCTCAGAACTCACATGGTCCTTAACCCCAGTTCTAGGGGATACAACACTCCTCTTCTGGCCTCCATGGGCATTGCATAATACAGCTGCACTTAAATTCATGCAAACAAAACACTCATACACATTAAATAAAAGCAAATAAATAAATAGTATAAATTCAGTGTTGGAAAATTAGCTCAACAAAAACCCTGCCAAGCCTGACCACCTTAGCCTGATCCCCACAACTCATGTGGTAGAAAGAGAAAATCCACTTCTGGAAGTTGTCCTCTGACCTCCATATTTTGCACTGTGGCACTCAGGTGTCCCCACAAAATAAAAAATAAATATATGTATTTCTTTCTAACAAAACCAGAAAATGATAACTGGCATTCCAGTTGAACATTGCTGATGCCCACAAAGTTATTGACAACTAGCTTTTATTTCTTATTTTTTAATACAAGATGGTATTCTTATTTTTAACAGTCCTATTGTTCTGTTATACTTAACAAGATCTTTTAACTTCTGTACTGACTGGTACTTACTATACCTGTCCTGTGACCTCTGGGTTCACTTGTCTGTAGTTCTCTCTCATTTTTGAATAACCTCTTACCTAGGAATAGCTTGTAGGTTATCCGTTATTTCTCCCTCAAGATTTGACCAATGTTTACTTTATTGCCTTCTGAAATCTATGATTACAGGTGGGAAGCCTACTGGCAATTTAGTTTTCCTGAGAGGTAGTACTTCCCTTGGGATCAGGTAGTCTGAGATTTCTTTTCATCATTGATATTCTGGTTTCCTCTGAGGTGGGTTTATTTTATTTTACTTAAGTTATTTGCAACTTGAAAAGTACTTTATACCTAAGGATTCATGTATGTCTTCAACCCAGGAAATTCTCAGCCAATTTCCCTTCAAATACTGCCTGTAGTCTCATCTTCTATACAAACTAGATTCTCTAAATCTAACCTCCATTTATTTTCAAGGTGTATGACTTTGGGAAAGCTCTATTAGAACTTGGAGGCCTGGAGAACAGGAAAAGATTACATTTCTATAAAATGTGTCTCCAGTCTTATAAGGCCTATTGGTTGCCTAGAAAAACGACTTTATAATCGTCCACAGCAAGGTCTGTCATTGTGAAATTACAGGGATAAAGAGAAGTTCCTAAAATATTCCTTTCATGGTAATACTTGCAAACACAGGAACCACAAAATGTTTGATCTGAAAGAAACTTTGTTTTTCAAAAGATAAACTTGCAACCCTGAGGGAACAAAAATGATTTCATCTCAAGCTAGTGTCAGATTCAGGACTAAACCCAAAGTTCCCTGTATTTCAACACAGTATTCTTAATACCATTCCACATTGCTTTCCAAAAACATTAGAAATATTTTGGCTAGCACGCTAAAATTCATGCTCAAATGATTTTCACAACCAACAATGGATAGCGCTGAATGTTAGGAGGGAGTAGACACCTGCTGAACACAACTGGAATAATGTGGGTTCACTGATGCCTGGCCACATAGGCGCATTGGCCCTCCATCACTGAGCCATGCTGGGGAAGCCAGACAGGAGTGATTCAACTAAGGAAAAACTACTGGAAATATTGTGAACAGAAAGGCCTGCTCAGTTGAGAAGATGAACATCTGCTCACAGTACAACCAAACCCATCTGTGGGTGGTTACAAAAATGAAATTTCTACTAATTTCTTAAGAATCATGTTTAAGGGGGCTGGAGAGATGGCTCAGCAGTTAAGAGCACTGACTGCTCTTGCAGAGGACCCGGGTTTGATTCCCAGCACCCACATGGCAGCTACGAACCATCCTTAACTCCAGTTCCAGGGTAATCCGACGTCCTCTTCTGACCTCCGTGGCATTGCATGACATGGATGCACTCACATACATGCAGACAATACACTCATACACATAAAATTAAAAAAATAAAAAAGGATCATGTCTAAGAGCTTATTGGTGGAAATTGGCTTAATCAGAAGAGTTCTTTCAAAGGCTAAGAATTTCTAATCATAAATGCCAGGAGAAACAAATGGCTAGGAATCAAAAATGAAAGGTAAAGTAGACATGGAGGTGACTAACCAGAGCAGATGATCAAGCCAGGATGTGATTAGAACTGAATAAGAGTCACATGTGAGAGCTGGCTCAAAGGTTAAGAGCACTGGCTGCTCTTATAGAAGACCCGGGTTGGATTTCTAGCACCCACATAGCAACTAACAGAATCCAACACCTTCTTCTGAGCTCTGAAGGCATTGCATGACACAGGTGCACCCATGCAGGCAATACACTCATATACAGAAATAAAAATAATAAATAAAATAGTTTTAAATTTAAAATAACCTATTTCTTGTAAGTTACTGCCAATATTTTCTTCTAATCATTTCAGGGTTTGCAGTTTCACATTGAGGTCTTTGATCCATTTGAAGTTGACTTTTGTGCAAGGTGAAAGATAAGGATCTAGTTTCATTCTTCTACAGATGGAGATCCAGTTTTGGCAGCACCATTTGTTGAAGATGCTGTCTTTCCTCCATTGTGTGTTCTTGTCACCTTTGTCAAAAATCAGGTGGCTGAAATTTCATGTACTCGGGTTTGGATCTTAAATGATGTTCCATTGATCTATGTGTCTGTTTTTGCACCAGTACCATGCTGTTTGTAAGACTATAGCTGTGTAGTATACTTTGAGATCTGGTATAGTAATCCCCCCAGTATTGCTCTTTGTGCTCAGGGTTACACTGGCTATCTGGGGTCTTTTGTGCCTCCATATGAATTTAAGGATGGGTTTTTCTAATTCTGTGAAGTATGTCATGGGGATTTTGATTGGCATTGCATTGAATCTATATATTGCTTTGGGTAGGATGGTCATTTTCACAATATTATTTTTTCCAATCCATGAGCATGGAAGGTCCTTCCCTCTCCTGGTGTCCTCCTCAATCTCTTTCTTTAACAATTTAAAATTTTCTTTATAGAGCTCTTTGGTGTCTTTGG
>NW_008360323.1:1636496-1638100 GCF_000622305.1 Nannospalax galili | reverse complement strand
GCTCTTATAGAAGACCCGGGTTGGATTTCTAGCACCCACATAGCAACTAACAGAATCCAACACCTTCTTCTGAGCTCTGAAGGCATTGCATGACACAGGTGCACCCATGCAGGCAATACACTCATATACAGAAATAAAAATAATAAATAAAATAGTTTTAAAATTTTAAAATAAATAAAAATAATAAAATCTTTTTTAAGAGTCACATGTTACTTTAATCTACTAAGTGATGGGCAGTTTTGGTATTCCATCTTGTGTTGTTATCATTTACTGGAGATGTCATGAGAAGAGGCGGGGGGAATTAGCAGCTGAGCTGATAAATACTGTACATTATATTTTCTTTCTTCCTTCATATCAAAATGAAAAAAGCTGGCATAAAAGAAAATACTCCATATTTTAGCTCTGGATAAGACAAAGCAAGATATAACTTGACTTGCTCATATGTACTAAGTCAAATAAATCCAGATCCTCAGCCCCCCTAAAAGAACAATCACAAGCAAGAAGAGAAAAAGGACACTTGGCTGGGGCTAGAAGAGGAATCAGACATAGGCAGACACAGGGATATGCTCATGCAAAGTAGAAACTGCTTTAATCATGCTAAGAAAAAAAAGGGAAAAGTGAATTTGTCAGTGTTTCTTCAGTGATAAAGACAGCCTGGAGGCTTATGGAGAAAGGATTGTCCCTGAATGGCCATTAGGGAATGGATTTAGGCAGGTACTGAAGGAAGAATAAATAACGGAATTGATATACAATGGCCAAGGAGGAAACAGAAGTTTTGGGGACCATTTGGGTTTCATTATAAATCTCTCTTCGGGTAGGAGAAGCAGACAAAAGCATTGCCTCTTAAGGCAAGAGAGCAGATGAACAGAACCAGAAACGCTAAGCAAGCTGGAAAGGCAGCTCAAGCTGGTGAAGAGCTAAGCTCATGGTGTGGCCAGGGGAGATGAACTGTCAGGGCCTATAATTTCTGGTGAATTGGCAAGGATAAGCTGAAAGGGCAGAACCGATAGTCCTGGGGGACAGCGTAACTAAGAGGAAAGGAAGGCCACTCCAAAGGAAGCTGGCCAGTAAGGCCATTATAATATCCTAAGGAATCTGGAAACCCCAAATTACATCCAAGACCCTGTCAACATCTACAGATCTGCTTGAAAGTAAAGAGCCTCAACTAGAATCATTAGGTAGCAATAACATACAGTCCAACAGCTTGCACGTCAGAAGTCCAAGGACCTATAGATTCAAATAGCAACTCAGACAACATGTCATTTGTTCAGAACAGGCACCAACCCTAGGGGAGGAGGAAACCAAGGACTAGGCTCCTCTGCCAGGGACAAAGGACTAGAACTTTGATGCAGATTTTTTCACAGTCTAAGGATTTTTTCACACTCTAAGGATTAAAAATATTCTCAGGGCTGGAGATGTAGCTCGGTTGGTAGAGTGCTTAGCTAGCATACCTAAAGTATAAAGTATTGGCTTCAATTTCCCATACTACATATGCCAGGCACAGTGGCTCAAACCTATAATCCCAGAGCTCAGGAGATGGAGACAAGAGGATGCCTGGACTACCTGAGACCCTGTCTCTTAATAGATTACTGAATTATTCTCCT
>NW_008360323.1:1560848-1636419 GCF_000622305.1 Nannospalax galili | reverse complement strand
ATATATGCTCAGTTTGAGAAGAGCTGGCCTTGGTATAAAACTTGAAATCAGTATCTTAATAATTCTCAAAGAGGGGCAATGTGTGTGTCCCATGAGACGATTGGTAATGTCTGGAGATGGGATTGTCAAGAATTAAATGGGAGGAGTTACTGACATCCGGTGAGTAGACACCAGCAAAGCAAAGCCAATCCTCCACAGCAAAGTACACCCTAGGCCAAACCTGAGTTTCCTGGAGGCTGAAGAACTCTGGGTAAGAGTATGCCCAGCTGACAATCAGGAGAATTGCTGGCATTTTCCAAGTGTTCTCTCCCTCAACCACCAACCCAGCCAACTCTTAGCACTTACTTCATGCCAAACATGGCTCTTAATCTAAAATCTTAAAAACCTCAGTCTCACAATTTATCCAAAATTCAAGAAGCCAGCTGGTCCTGGTGCCACACACCTATAATCCCAGCATTAAGGGGCAGAGGCAGGAGGATCACTATAACTTTAAACCCAGCCTAAACTACCTAGCTATAAAAAAAAATGAAAGAAGTTGAAACATAAATTATTGTTTTCTACTCTTTGAAGATTAACTTAAAATATTTTCAGAGGCAAACCTAGTTTTCCAAAAGATATAGAAAATGTCTAGCATTTACAAGATCATCAACATCAGTGTGCTCTGCAAGGCGAAGGCCAAGAATAATGGACGGGGTAGGAGAGGTCACAGAGGGGCCAGCTTCGTGAATAAGCCTCCCAAACAGCCTCCACACTTCACTCACCAATGAGTCCCTTTTAAAGCACAGCTTAGGAGTATTTTAGAAGGAGTACACCACTGTATCCAGCTCATTTTGAAGTCCTCTAAAGTACAGTACGCATCAAGTTTGGATGCAAAGGGGATACTTTATTCCAAAGGTGAAAAGCAAGAACAGTATGATATTAGTGGCAGATTCCAGATAGTGGGTTTGCTATGACAGTCTTTCCAATTTCCTTTTTGTTTGAAAAGTCAGACAATAACATGTTGATCAAAATGCAGCTTAGCTTTCCACTTGTTTAGCAAAGAAGATTTTGAGTCTAAACCCTCTGTGCTCAGTAGATACTAACACTCTGTAGCCAGCCTTAGTAACCTGCAGAGTCAGGAGCACAGCAGCAGGGCATTCCAGAGGTGTCACTCACAGCCCTGAAGCACTGGCACCACCTGACAGGACAGTTCCAGACCCAGGTCACCCATCAGAAATGGCACTTATTGCCATCTCAAAGTGATTCATGTACACACAATTTTTTGAGAAGTCCTGGAGTATTAGAAATAGCCATGGCTTTGAAGACCCACATTCTAGTCTTTGTTCATTCATAAGTCTAAAATATTTATTGAATGCCTGTGATATTCTGGCATTGTTGTAGTGCTAGGAGCAGAATAATGGTTAAGACACAACCTTATTTAAATTCCACTAAAAAAGAATCCCAAACAGGTTAGGAAATGTGTTCAATGTAGAAAACAGAATAGATTAGCCACTGGCAAATACCGGTCAGAAGCTATTGAGGGAACTCAATAAATACTGAGCAAAGTTTTATGACGAAGTTTCAAGCAAACAGAAGTAGGGAAAATATTCCTGACAGAGGAGGTAGCAGGGAATAGAGTGTGAAAAGGCTGGGAGGGGAGAGCTTGAGCAGATGGACAACTTCACACTTCTGGAGAGATGCCTGTCTGTAAAAGAAAGGTTTAGACAAATGGCTTCTGAATGTTTTATTATTCTTGAACTTCATAATTATTTTTCCTGTTTAAAAAAATTCTTACTCATTTTTAAGCTAACATATAAAGAATGTTTCATTGATAATATATTTCATCAGATTAGCATACATATTTTGTTTCTTCCCCCTCTCCACTTCCTTTTTGTGTTGGATAGCTTCAGTTGTCAGCTTGGCACACCTGGGAAGAGGGAACTTCAACTGGGGAATTTCCCCTAATGGACTGAACTGAGGCATGTCTGTGAGGAATTTTCTTGATTGTTGATTTATGTGGGTGGCCCAGTCACCTGTAGGTGGTGTCACCCCTGGGCAGGTGGCCCTGGGTTGTATAAGAAAACAGGCTAAGGAAGAGCTGATCTTATTAAAGGGAGGGACTCTAGATAGGTTTACTGGACTTCAGTGGAGGAACTTGCACTGAGGAACATCTGGGGACACTAACTTGACTCAATAGACCTTAAGACAAATGACAGAATGCATGAAAACTAGTGGGGGGTATGAGAGGGTGCCAATGGGGAAAGGGGTATAAAGATGATATGAAGCACATACAAATTCAATAAAAATTTACAAAAAAAGAAAGTAAGCTGGGCACAGACTAGAGGAGGAAGCCAGTAAGCAGTGTTCCTCCATGGTCTGTACTTCAGTTCCTGCCTCCACGTTCCTGCTCTGAATTCCTGGCTTCTCTCAAAGATGAGCTATCACTTGGAAGTATAAGATAAGCTGTCACTTGGAAGTGTAAGATGAAATAAACTGTTTCCTCCCCAAGTTGTTTTTGGTCTGAGTGTTCTATCACAGCAATAGAAAGCAGAGTAGAGCAGTCCCCCATCCTGTCGTACCACTCCTGCTGGTCTATACCACCACCACCACCACCAACAGCAGTATTCTAAAAAGGATGTAGAACCATATGTTTAATGAAGTCAAACACATAGCTATGTTTTTCAAGTGGTAGATATTAAAATGACCTCATGCTATTAGCTCTGATCAGCAATTGAGTTATCTTACTTACATCTATTCTTCTGGTATTTTCTTATCACCTTACCTCTCAACTTATAAAAATAAGCAAAAAATAATTGCTAAGCATCAAACAGTGACTATGTAGTAGTTTGAATGAGGTGTCCTCCATAGACTCAAGTATTTGAAATTTGGTCAGTTGGTGGTGGCATTTGTGGCAGTTCAGGAGCTGTGGTCTTGCTGAAGAAACCACAGCACTAGGGGTAGACTTTGAAAGTTTGGACTAGAAAAGCAGTTGAACACTGTAAACAGAGCTTCACGGGCCATTCTAGTAGGAGTCTGGAAGAAAGTTAGTGCTGAGGCCAACGTAGTTCCAGAGCAAAATAAGGAATTAAACAGCAACTGGGATATTTTGGCTACAAATCTGGCTGACATCCGCCAAGGCCTAAGGAGTTGCCTGAGGCCAAATTAAAAAGCAGTGTATTAATATCTTTGGTAGAAGAGTACAAAATGTACAGTTTGGGGCAAAAAAAAAAAGGAGTACTAGGAAGCTTAATAATGTGACAGACAAAGCAGGTACTTAAAGAGAGGCTCTCTTTGATAAAGAGATTAGAGCCATTAAGGAGAGGCCTCAAGAATTGCACTTTAACAACTAAAAGAATATCTCTGACCCCACCCTGTTAAGTTTCAAACTTGTGAAAGGAGAAAGTCTAAGGAATTTTCTGCTCCTAGAAAACCACAACATACAAGTCTATAGATAATATGGATGAAGTAAGCTTAGGTCCATCCCAAGCTGGCAATGGAACTTGGCAGTGTCATTCACATGGTGCTAAAAGATGCAAAAGTGAGAGAGTCATTAGTTCTATCAGTTCTTCCTCCACATTTTTAGAGAACCGCTGAGGCCAAACAGCATATGGTAGGGGAATCCCTGCAAGAGGAAGGCCTTGAGAGTCCAAGAGGCCCTGAGAGGCCGTTGCACAAAGCTGTGAAGGTGAAGTCTGGTTAGCAATAGAGACCCCACGATGTTAAAGGAGATGACAGAGCTGTGAGACATCTGCCAAGGAGAGCTGCATATATACATAGAGAGTTGCATACAGGGAGTGGTGCCAGCCCAAGAGAGAGATGTCTGTTTCATGCAGCAAAGCTAGAGAGGCTGAGCCATCTAAGCCCTTTGAAGTAAAGTCCCAGAAGTTAGACATTTGGCTTCAGGATTTGATGTTTGACCTGCTGGTTTTCAGTCTTGCTTTGGTCTAATATTTCCTCACTGTGTCCCCATTAATCCCTTTTGGAATGGGACTGTGTATTTGGTTCCATTGTATGTTGGAATTTTTATGTAATTTGTCTTTTGGTTTTACTGAGGCTTACTGTTAGAAGTCTTCTGAGACTTCTGATGAGTCTCAGAACAGACTTTGGACTCTGAACTTTGAATAACATTGAGACTGTTAAAGCCTATGGGGACTTTAAAAGTTGGACTAAATGTATTTTGCATTGTGATATGGCCATGAGTCTATGGGGGCCAGGGAATGGAATGTGATGTTTTGAATGGAGTGTCCCCCATAGATTTAAGTATTTGAACACTGGTCAATTGGTGGTGCTCTTTCTGGATGTTCAGGAGGTGAGATTTTGCTGGAGGAAGCATGTCACAACAGAAAAGCAACTTGTACTAAGGTGCTCATGAAGCCCTTACCTGGGACCCATGCTATCATGGTCTCCTTATTTTCCATTTATTACTTGATAGGAATTCCAGCTACTAAAGGTATCAACTGGGGACTGGAGAAGTGACTCACTGGGTACAGTGCTTGTTGCACAAGTTTGAAAACCTGGGTTTTCATCCTCAGTATCCACTTAAAAGCTAGGCATGATGATTGGCATCTGTAATTCCAGCACTGGATGAGTGGGTGAGGAGACAGATGGATTCTGGGGCCTTGCTGACCAGGCAGTCTAACCCAAATATAGCAAGCTCCAGGTTCAGCTCTCTCAAAAACATAAAATGGAGATGAGTAGAGGATGATACCCACCATATAGTTCTAACTTCTGCGGGCATGTGCATGGATTTATGCACCTGCACACACAAGTGCACGTACACACAAAAACACACACACACACAATACAAGCAAGATCTTGGTAGCTGAGACTTTGGTTGAGGTTCTGGTATTTAGTTAATGGGCTAAGGAATGTCTAAATCTAGCTCCATCAAGCATGGTTGGGAGCTCTCAAAGCTATTCACACACCAAACAACAGCAAAATGGAGAAAATGTTATACATCTCTCTGGCAAAATCCTATTGCGTGTCACACAATGTGAGCCTAAAATCTATAAAGTGCCTTACTTTACCCTTAATCCCAAATGCATGCCTTGGGAGCATAAAACAGCTGAATGGAGAACAATGGGTACCCTGTCAGCTTCATCTTCAGCCATTGCTCCTGTTACATTTGCAATGCAGAGACATTTAAATGAATTTAATTTCTCATATCCACACCACTCTTATATAAGCTGTAACACATAAAGTGATGCCTAGAACACTCTTCCACCCACAGGCCTCTTCATCTAGATAAATTCTGCTCATCTTTTAGGACTCTGAGTCCTCTCCTCTACTGACTTGGACTTGTATTAGGGTCTTTATCACACTGTACCAAAACAATGTGTCACTTGTCTGCAGCCCCTAGGCTGTTAAGAAACAAGGCATCAAATGCATCTCTCTGAACTTCTTTAACTCGGTGTTGCATCTACAGAGTCTACTACAAAATACTTGCTCACCTATTTATCACAATGAATGAGCAAACTTTTCACTTGTCCCTTTATTGATTCACGTAACCCCTCCACCATCTTTAGGTTCATGTAATTCTCAGCAAAGGTTTCTAAACTTTGTGAACAAGAAAATTTTTTAGAATTAAGAATTTTTGCCAAGCATGGTAGTACAGGCCTATAATTTCAGCCCTTGGGAGACTGAGGCAAAGAGGATCATGAGTTCAAGATCAGCCTGGCTACATAGAAAGATTCTACCTCCATAAAAAAACAACTGCAACAACAAAACTCCCAGAATTTCTTTTCAAGGGTCCCTAGGCAGAGAATCACAGAATTTACAAAAAATGCAGAAGGAAGTTTGTTTTTAATCCAGGAATTCATGACTCCTGTGACAGCTGAAATAAATATATTGCCTTAGTCATCACTATTCTCCTAAACCAGTTTGAGGAAACACGTTTTGCTTTTTGTTTTA
Organism: Nannospalax galili; assembly: GCF_000622305.1. Classification (NCBI taxonomy): domain Eukaryota; kingdom Metazoa; phylum Chordata; class Mammalia; order Rodentia; family Spalacidae; genus Nannospalax; species Nannospalax galili. Next base: position 1,630,530 of record NW_008360323.1, on the reverse strand, counting down.
AACAGGAACAGCTTGCTCGGGGCTGGGGAGAGCTGGATGCAAATCAGAAAGCCCTTCCTCTTTCACACTATCCGTTTTCCCTCTCTGCTGAGCCTTTTGACTAACCTACAACCTAAAACCATCTTCTTTCTCTTCTTTCTACAAGGAATGGTGAGTGCTCCAGCGGCTGTCTGTCTGGAGAGGTCATCATGGAGGGAAGAGGATGGCTAATTATGTTCACTGTGGACATGGGAAAACTTGAGCCCAGACAGCCAGCATCTGTAGGGGAAGAGGGAACTGGGGTTGGCAATCAGCACTTCAGTTGCTAGGACCAACTCTTTAAGTTGTGGAACAATATTTCCCCAAAGACCAAGGCAGCTAATATCTGTTCCAAAACTCCTTGCATTCTCTAACTCCGCATAAATCTAGCTTTGTTGTTTTGTTTGTTTCTTTACTGAGTTCTTAAGCAGAAAATACTATAAATAGCTTTACATGCACCATCTTATGTAATTTTCCATGCAAACAGATGAGCTCAAATAAAGCAAGTGGCTTAACCTCAGAATTCATACACAATAGAGCCCAAATTCAAATATACGGATACTCAAAAACCTACTATTTTCTTCCTCTCTACCTGAATACTTGAACCTTGAAATAACCACAGGGATATGTCTGGTCTTTTTGAGGCAACCCAGAGTATAAAGCACTCTACAGAGCCTATGAAATCACAGCAATAACCATCCTACAGGAGATAAATATCTAGACAGACTTACAGCTCTGACTATATGAACATATTAAGATGTTTTCTGACAGTATTTTGACAGGTTAGTTGTTGGTCCACATACTATAATTGCACTTAAAAACTGAAGGTGAGGGGCTAGAGAGATGGCTCACCAGTTACTTGCAGAAGACCCAGGTTTGGTTCTCAGCACCCACATGGTACCTAACAACCAACCATAACTCCAGTTCCAGGGGATCTGACACCCTCTTCTGACCTCTGCAGGCATTGTAAAACATGGGTGCATTTACATACATGCAGGCAATATAGTCATACACATAAAATTTTTTAATTAAAAAAAAGTGAAGGTGACTGATTCCAGCTTCTAAGAGCCTCTGTAAACACTGTTGCCTATACTTAAATATGCTCCCAATGATTCTGTACCTAGTGAAATTTAAATTCTTCTCAAGTTGTTCACTCTTTAAGTCCCAGCTCTGTGTAGGCTTCTATAACACCCCTAGGCTCTTACAGTTTCCTTTAGCTTTGAAGTCTATATTTAATATTATCCATCGAGGGATACTGTAATGATTTAACTTCCCATTACAGTGTGACCTGCTACAAAATAGCCATTAGAGTGGCAGATTTGTGTTTTCTCCTTGCTTGTCCAAGGGCCTGGCACACAGTCAACCACTCACTAAGTGTTGAATTGGCCCAGCACAGACTACGAACACAACTGTGAAAACAGTTAATGATGGTGCAACTGGATAGGGGCCTCCATTCAAATGGGTTCAAGATGATGTGGAAGCAATCATTCGTTATGTTTAGAAAAGGGGCTATTTGGGAACGCATACGGAGGCTAAACGTAAGGATGGGCAGAACTTTGCCAAGGGGAGAGGGCATTAGAAGAAAGGTATATCATACATAGAAAATCCCACACATAACAAGGAAGTGGGAAAGATTAGGAGAGGTCGAATGTGGGAGTCCATAGGTCTATCTATGTGCATGCTCACACACCACACACACACACACACACACACACACACACACACACACACACACACACACACACACACACACACACACACACACACACACGGAGTCAAAGGAACACATGGCAGAAAAGTTGAGAGTGTTTTCACCAACAACATGAAAGTGCACCTACTTATTTCTTTCCCTTCTTACTCAATACACACTTCAAGGGAAGGCTGTATAGCCTGGAGGCCCTGAGGCCTGGAGCGCACCTCTAAACAGGACATTGTCTTGGGCGTTGACTTCCAACATCCTTTGGAGGATTTTAGGAGGAGCTGAGATTGAGCAGCCCATAGGGGCAAAGATACTCCATCTGGCGGGAATCCTTTCAGATCATAGATCTCCTCCCGCTACCTACGAGAATGGAAGCACTTCCTGTAGCAATTACACATCAGCATACCTGGATCAATGCTTTTAGGAGACATCATGGCCAAGGGCAAGAGGGGGTACTGACACTGAACTAATCAAACTTCCTTCCTAAAACGCTGGAGCAAGGGCTCAACCTTGCAATATTCTAAGGTCATTTTGGAGGCCAGACCACATCATAGACTAGTAGATGCCAGTTCCTTAGAGAAGGCCCTGAACACCGTCATGTTGCAAAGCTCCTCGGGAGATTCCAATGCCAAGTCCAGAAACGGCGACCCGAAAGAGAAACTGGGAAACTGGTGCTTCGCTGCGACGGGGAAGCTGGGAGTCAAAAGATCCAGGTGAGGCCCACACACCTGCATTGTATGAAGGACTCCAAGTGATTCCCCAGGCAGGTTGGCCATGGATGACTCCAGGGAAAATCCTGGCATTAGATTGGTCTCTGCTAGCTACACAGTGAGTAGCAGAGTGAGCGCTCATATGTGAAAGACACAGTTTAATGAAGCATAGAGGTTACATAACTGCAGCTTCAAATCTATTCTTATTTCCAAGGACAGCAATGGAAATATCCTTCTGAGAGAGCCATGCACCAGGTAAGAAAATGAAGTCAGAAATGTGTTAAAAGATTACAATTTTTACAGCTTGTTTATCCATTAAATCGGATCATTCTTCAGGCATCACCTACACTCCTACAGATCTTGCTGAACAAAAGCACATATTGGCCAAAATAATAATGGGTGTGGAGGGATGCCTTGTCCTAAGGCATCCTTAGGACAAACGACAAATCATTTTAAAAGCCTAAGTGTGTACAAATATGCTCCTTCATAATAGCCAACAAGTTTCCTTTCTACAAATGAGAAGAGAAAAACATTTTTCCAAGGTTGATTCAAATGTTTCCTTAGTAGTGTTTATGCAATTAATATTAGTGTAGAGTATGTACAGTATTCTATAAATCTGTACACTAGAAAATCAGCATTAGACTTTAATTAAAAAGAACCCATATACCTATAATTTCCAATTGTTTTGCTCTGTATTTACCTTCTTGAAGGCAGTGACCTTCCGGAATATTTTCACCGGCTGGTAAATATTTGGAACTTGATCAACAGCTTGGTTGTAGATAATTATCTCAGGAACTCCAGTCAGAGATCAAATCCTCTTAGAAATGGCATGCTAAATCTTTGAGGGTCTTCTCTATGGCTAGGGGAAAGTGTCCAAAAAATTGAAAAACAAAACAAAAAGCAAAAACCCATAATCAGGGGCGCATGGTATTGTGGGGCAGCCCTTTTCCTACACACGGATGCACTGAGGGGTTTTATGGTTTCACTCATCCCTTTTATAGAGCAAATAAACACACCAGAAATGGTCACCTCAACCCTACCTTGTGTAACTCAGAATCTCCTTGGGAAGAGAGCAGCTGCCCATTGCTGCAGCTCCGCTAAACAGAGGACAGCTTGTTGTGGTGCACTCTACCAAGAGTGTTTGAGGGTTTGGAATTTAAGACCAAACTTAGAACCTGCAGATAGCTGGATTGAATCTAATCGGTGGAATCAGAAGGACCCCACTGACTTCCTGCTTACCAAGCCATTTTATCATCATGCTTCAAAGGAATATCATGTTGAAAACCATGTGCCAGTTTGGTAAGTTGCTTAGAAACAATTGTTGATAATTAAATAGATTCAAGTGCTACTCTGGCTTCCTAGGGCATATTTCCAGTTCTCTGCCTATTCTGTAACAGAGTGTGTACACCTCTTGTCTCTCTTGTCTGAATACCAAATGCATTGTGCAGTGTAAGCTCCTATGAGACAATGAAAACTATGGCTGGGAGTTCTTCGATCACATCCATCACAGGAGACAAAGCAGGGGTGGTGAGAACCATCGTCACAATTTCAAAAAGCTTAAAGTCTAAAAGTGAACACTGCGGAGACAAAGAAGAGGAACAGTTTCCTATAGAAACTTAAGCATCCTTTCTTTTCATGGTCCATCTTCTTTCACAAATGCCTCTGTTCTTGGTCTTCCAGACACGCCTCACACACAGCAGCTAGAAGCATTTTCAGTTTGAGGCTGGACCAAGGAGATCCCACCCCCAAATCACTGACAGATGTCATCTGTGAGATATTTTTCTTGTTGTTAACAAATAAAAACATCCACTGGCCTCTCATGTTTTCCTTTACGTTCCCAGCCCTTTAGTGGACAAATGGAGACAGTCTTTCAATCAGCCTTTTCTATTCATATTACCTCCCTCATAAAAATTTTCTTAGTAATTCACTGCCTCCCTCAAACTCCCTTTAGTTTCCAGGTAATTGGCCAGTAATTCAACACCTCATTTGAAGAAGGTGCTGAAAAAATGGTGGAGAGAAAAAAACTTTCATTAGTGCAAAGTTGCCAGTGACTTTTGTAAGCAGTGTTAAAACGTTACGAACACTTGGGCAGAACAGATTATCCTGGCAGTGTTAGGAACAGGAGTGAGCTAGGGAATTCTGAAGACTATTCTTATCCAGATTGGCAGTTATTTTTCCTTATGTTTTTTTTTTTTTTTAAAGCCATAGTTTTATTTGACTGTGGGTTTAGGATGGCTCAGTTCATTCATAAGAAGGAAAGATGTTAGAGGATTTCAAAGTAGTCTAATCACGGTACATCAGTCATGCCGAATTTAACTGACGGTGAGTGCCTATTAAATTTGGAGGGAGTTTTCAAGTGTGCGCTCCTATTTTAACGCCCCCCCACAATGTGTGAAGAAAAAAAAAGGAAGATATTATGTATTTACCATATCTTACAGATTAGAAAACTATAGTTTATGATAATTACATGTATTTCACAAGGTCGCACAGCTAGGATATGACGGAAGGCTCTTTATACCATATCATGCTGCCTTTCCCTTTTCTGCCCAGGAGCGTACCAGCTAACCCTCTGGGATGAAACTGTAACCAGCATACAACCAATCAGAGTTGATGGGGTATGGTCACCAAGATACCTGATGTTGTCTCCCACTCCTCTTAAAAAGCTAATTACTGAAGAACTTTTCTTCACTGAATTGGATGAAAACTCAAAGGTCCCACGATTCTCCTGATCATTCAGGTCATTAAAAAAATGCAACCACCTTTCAAGTTACCAAAAGCCTCAAATTCAAAATTAAGACAACCCAATTGTATGCAGTAATTAAAGCTTTAAATCTTATTTGCAATTAAACCTTCTTCCCCTCCCCCCAAGATTTTAAATAGCAATGTTAAAGACAAAATTACAGTGAATTTAAAGATCTTAATTGGCTTTTATTCACCCAGCTAGACTCAGGTAGTCTTTACGACCCAGAACAGGGTCACAAGACTCTAGTTTGCCATAGTCAGACAGTATACATGGACAGAAAATGGAAATGAAATACAGAATACATAAATGAGGCACAGAGACAGCGTGAGTAGTTACAGCTCCCTTATTTGTACATGATTTGAGCAGTTGGTTGCCCATGATTGACTGGAGAGCTCAGCTGTTGGAGTGGCTGAGACTCAGCTACGTTTTACAAAAGCATGCTCCTAGATTAAGCTTTCAGTTAGTCTAGGTATTGAGTCGGGCTGCAGTTCCTTATGTAAGGAATCATGTACAGAGGGAGCATCCTCAGCCACACTGAATTTAACAACAGTAGGAAGACAGTAAAGTGTGAGGTACAGGAGGCGTCCTCCTCCCTGGTACTGCTCCTTTTCCATTTTTGCTAAACAGACTCTGATCTTTTCTTCAAGGTCAAGGGCTGCTGAAAGGACAGAGGAGAGGTGGGATGGGGCAGGAAAATTCTAAACTTACTAATACTGTCATAAAATAGTCTTTTAGAATCCTGGCCCTGGAGAGCTCCTCTGTGGATTCTTAGAAAGAGCTACATCACCCAGGACTTATTCTCTGAGATTCCCTTAATGTGAGTCACACATACTTACAGTTCAGTCTTCTAAAGCAAACCAGCCCGTCTCTTGCATGTTGGATTTCTCAAACAGGAGCCAATAGGAGCCAATATTGGCCTGTTCTATGTCCTGATTCGGTAACAGATGAAGCGAGTGCCCCTTGAAAGTCCCTTGCAGTAGGCCAGAGATCAGGTACAAGAACATCCTTCTTCCCCGCTGAGGTGAGTTCTACTCCTAGCACAATTCCAAAGAAGTCTTCTTGAAAAATCTTTGTCCCAAAGCCAGGGTGGTGATATATGCCTGTAATCCTAGCCCTTGGAGGTAAAGACAGGAAAATCATGGACTTGAGGCCCAAGAGACCAGTTTAAAGGAGATCCATGGAAGGGACAGGAAGGACTTGGAAAGGAGGGAATGGGGTATTGATTGATCAAAACACATTAAATGCATATATGGTATTCTCAAATAATAAAAAGAGTATTTTTTAAAAGTGTTTCATCCATCCCAGCACTCACCCTAACTTATGCTTCCTCCCATCTCTCCTTCGCTGGGCATTTGGTGAATCATTTGCATTCTGTATCCACTGCCATGACTTCCCCATGTACCTGCTTTCATACAGGAAAACCTGCAAAGTTGAAGATCACATGTCCCAGGCTTCTGCATTCCAGAAGTTTCCAGTACTGTGGGGGATCAGTGGTACAGTTCTAGGAGCAGCAGAAGCTTTATGATACCAGCTTCTTGACTCCCCAGCCCCAGTCATTGCACTGTGTTCTCTTCAGTTGACAGGTTCAGTGAGTCCTAGAGTCCCACCTCTTGCAGATGACAAGACCATAACTGCCACAATGGGCAGCGTCCTCTGAGGCATGCTGGGGGCTTCAGCTCCAGCCCATTCTTCTAGGCTTGCCAGGGATTGCATAGGCATATAATTTCCTGTATCTGATCTTTTCCTGCTTGAAATACTTAGAATGACTTATTTCCTTTATACAAAAGCTTCTTTAGTTGACCCATCTAAAGTCAAGTTATTTTAAAGACCTCAATTCAAATGCCCATTTATCTAGGAAACTCAAGTCATCTGAAGATAGGCAAAATAAAAGTAGAAGTTATTGCATTTGGAGATTGCGTTTTCTCCTGTATTCTTTCAGAGAACCTTTTATATACTTCCGTCATTGTAGATAGCAGAGTATCAGCTTGTCTTGGTGTTTCTTTTTCTTCGATACAAGACTACCCACTTTTGCTCCCGAATGCCATTTATTTTTGTGCTTTCAGATCTATTACATAATGAATCTTCAATATATGTTAAATTGGTAAATGACTAAATGGGTGGATAGATGACCAGAGTGGGAACAGACCCTCAAACTGCCCAGAATGATAATCAACCTTTAGTGAATCATATCTGTTTGGATGTAGCTTATCATTGGGTTGGGGGCATTGGGTTTTGTTTCTTGTTTCTTTTTATGTCTTCCTACTAAGAAACAGTTCAGATTATTTCCTATAATTCACAGATGTCATATACTCAGATTTTCTGAATACTAAAACAGCACAACAGAAAAAGAAGCACATTATTGGAGGACTGGTTTGCCCATATTTGGCTTTGTGATGAGGGGCCAGAAACTGAAACCAAAGTAGAAAGGTGCACTCATCTTATCAAAATATAAAATGCTATTACTGTATAATAAGGACAGTGCTAGCTAGGTATTTAATCTGAATAAAAATGAGGAAACTAAACTTAGATCTTAAAGGATGCATCTGCTAAATAGTCAATAGTAACTTTTATAAGTAATATACAAAATTTCCCATGTCTAACGTATATATTACACAAATATTCAAATATCTCTATCTATCTGTCTATCTGTCTATCTATCTATCTATCATCTATCTATCTATCTATCTATCTATCTATCTTTTTTGCTATATATATATCATATAGATCCTCTGTCATCTATCCACCTATCTATCATCTATCTATCTATCTATCTATCTATCTATCTATCTATCTATCTATAAAATAGTCAAGAAAACTGGGCTCTGGCTAGCAAAGAGCAAAAGAACTGGTCTCAAATCTGAGTCTGACAAGAAACGCACCTTAAGTGTAAAGATACAGAAAGTTTCAAAGTAAAATATGAGAAAAGAGGCCAGTTTTATTTAGAGGAAAATTGGTATAATTATAATAATATCCAATTAAGAAGATTCTAAAATAAGACCTTGCCTTAATAAAAGATTTTTAGGACTGGGCAGGGCATGGTGGTGCAAGCTTTTAATTCCAGCACTTTGGAGGCAGATGTAGGCAGATCTCTGTGAGATCAAAGTCGACCTGGTCTACATGGAGTGTTCCAGGCCATCTGGATACCAGGAGACCCAGTCTCAAAAAAACCCAATGAACCAAATAAGAGACGGGCTGGAGAGATGGCTTAGAGGTTAAGAGCACTGACTGCTCTTGCAGAGGACCCAGGCTCAGTTCCTAGCACTGACATGGTGGCTAGCAAACATCCATGAGTAACTCCAGTTCCAGGGGATCCAACGCCCTCTTCTGACCTCCATGGGGATTGCACTACAAAGGTGCACCTACCTACATGCTGGCAATACACTCAGACACTTAAAAATAATAAATAAAAGATTTTTAAAGAGAATAAATTAGAAGAGTAATTGAGGAAGATACCTGACATCAACCTCAAGCCTCCACATGCACATTCACACATGTACACAAGTGCATATATCCACATGCAAATATGCATACACATGTGCACATACCACACAGGCATGAACTCATTAAAAGAAAATAAAGAAAAAAGCCCTAAAAATAGAGCTTCATATGATCCAGCAATTTCACCTCTAAGTATATATCCAAAGGAAATCCTGTCAGTGTGTTGTAAAGATTGTCGCATTCCTGCTCACAGTAGTCAGAATGCAGGATCATCCAAGTGCCCAATAGCAGGCGAATGGAGACAGAAAATGTCGCGGTACAGATACAGAGCGGGATTGTCATTTAACCCTTAAAAACAGAAGCAAAGGGGCTGCAGAGATGCCTCAGTAGTTGACAGCAAGTACTGCTCCTCCAGGGGTCCCAAGCTCAGTTCCCTGCACCCATATCAGGAGATTCATAACCTCTCGTAAGGAGATTCTGGGAGATCCAGTGCCTCTGGCTTCCGCAGACACTTGTACTCACATGCACATACACACAGAACACACAGATACATATAAGCATAATTAAAAATAAAAATAAATCTTCAAAAAAAAGAAGCAAAGCCTGCAGTTTATGACTACATGGTTGACTCTGAAGGACATTTTATCAAGTGAAATTAGTTAACACAGAAAGATAAGTAATATATTGTCTGACTAACTGTCTTAGCAGAAAGTAGAATGGTGGTTTCTTGTGACTGGGGAACTAGAAGGGAGGGTCAGAGCACAAAGAGATACTGGTCAAAGAGTACAAAGTTTTTGTTAGACAAGAGGAATAAGTTATGTTCTGCCTGATGACCATAACATACTGTTAATAACATACTGTTTACTTAACAATAACTGTGAGTACATTTTAAGTGTTCTCATCACAACAATTTTTTTGAGGTCATGGATATGTTAATTTAATAATTTCATAATAGATATATATCTTAATTATAACATTGTACATTGTAAATATATATATAATCTTGTCAACTAAAAATATTAAATATGACATCAAAACTAGTACTATATGCAACCAGTGTTTATAGAGAAATGTGTAGCTTTAAATTCATCTTTTAGAAAGAAAAAAACCTACTAAATATCAAATACATAAACTTCTATCTTAATAAATTAAACTGAAAAAAAGACTGGGCCAGAAAATTAACCCCAAAGAAATAGGAAAAAAATGGAGAACAGAAATCAATAAAATAGAAAGACAGAAACACACACCAGAGAAAATTAATAAAGGCAAAAGATAAATCTTTGGAAACAAATTTAAAAACAGACAAGTCTCAAGAAAGGATCAACATCTTTCAATAATAACTCTGAATATTAATGGTCTCAATTCCTCAAACAGAAGACTCAGGCTAGCAGACTGGATTTGAAAACAGGATCCATCTATTTGTTGCCTCCAAAAAGCACACCTCACCATCAAAGAGAAATGCAACATTAGGATAAAAGGACGGGGAAAGAATCCCAAAGAAATGGAACTAGAAAAGAGGCAGGTATGCCTGTTTTAATAGCTGACAAAATACACTTCAAAACAGAATCGAAAGAGCTAGAGTCACTCCATACTGATTGGGAGAACAATGAGTCAAGTGGACAGACATTTTTAAATATACGTGTGGAATATAGGTGCATCTAATTTCATAAAACAAATACTACTAGATGTAAAGACATAGATCTAACCCCAGCACAATAATATTGAGTCACTATAATACCCCACCCTCACTGATAGACAAGTCCTCCAGACAAAAAATAAACAGAGAATCATCTGAGTTAAATGACATAGATCAAATTGTTTCAACAGACATCTACAGAACATTCCATCCAAACTGTGCAGAATATATGTTCTTCTCAGAAGGCTGTGAAAGTTTCTGTAAAATAGATCACATAATATGACACAAAGCAAATATTAACAAATTTAGAAAAGGTGGAATAACTCCTCGGAGTCTGTGTGACCACAATGGAATAACAGTAGAAGTCAACAGCAGGAGAAACTACAGAACACACACAAACTCGTGGAAATTGAACAGCACACTATTGAATGATGACTGAGTCATGAAATATATTTAACAGGAAATAAAACACTTCCTAAAATTGAATGAAAGGAAAACCTATGGGATACAATGAAAGCAGTCTCAAGAGGGAAGTATATAGCTACAAGTGCTTACATTTTAAAAATCAAAAGAGAGGAGCTGGAGCGATAGCTCAGCAGTTAAGAGCACTGGCTGCTCTTGCAAAGGACCTGGGTTCAAGTCCCAGCACCCATGTGGTGGTTAACAAGACTGTAACTCTAGTTTCAGGGAATCTGACACCCTCTTAGGACCTCCATGGGCATTGCATGACATGGGTGCACCCACTTATACACAGGCATTACACTTATACACATGAAATAAAAATAATAAATAAAAATTTTTAAAAAAGATACATCTCAGATAAACAGTACTACTTAGGGCTTTGGAAAAAACAAGAATAAGCTTAGAGACTTATGTTCCAGCAAATTGGAAAGTAAATGAATTAATTTCTATGTAAACATGGTCAAAATAAGATAAACAATTTAAGTCAATCTATAACAATGAGATTGAAGCAGTAATTTTTAAAAAAGTTGCCCAACTAAAAACAGTCTGAGCCCATCAACTTACTGTTGAATTCTATAACTAAGAACAATACCTCTCAAAATCTTCCACAAAATAGGAAAGGAACAATACCAAATTCTTTTTTACAAAAGTCATATTAACTTGATACCAAAACCAGAAAAGGAGGGAAAAAAAGAAAATTATAGACCAGTCCCCCTGATATTTATAAATGTAAAAATTCTCTGTATAGTGCTTACAAACTGAACTCAAGAACAAATCAAAAAGTTTGTTCAGCCTGATCAAATTGGCTTCATTCTAGAGATTCATGGAGAATTCATCATATGTAGTTCAGTACATATAATGCATACACCACATAAGTGGAATCAAAGACTGAAATCATATGATCATCTCAAAAGGTGCAAAAAGATTTTCAATAAAATCCAACATCCTTTCATGATAAAAGCCTTGAAGAAACAAGGAATAGGAGAAAAATATCTTAACATAATGAGGGCTGCATGTGACAAACTTGTAGCCAACATCATACCAAATGGGGAAAAACTCAAAGCACTTCTCCCCAAAGCAGGAACACACAACGGTGTCCACTTTCTTTACTCTTTTTCAATATAGTGCTTGAAGTCTAAACTAGAACAGTAAGAGAATGAAATATTAAGGGAAGAAGTCAAAGTATCCTCAGTTGCAGACAACATAATTCTGTACATAAAAGACCATAATGAGTCCACCAGAAAACTCGTAGATTTGATAAGCACTTTCAGCAAAGAGGAAAGATACAACATTAACATGCAAAATCAGTAGCCTTTCTATATATCAATAACCACATGACTGAGAAAGAATTTTAGGCATTCATGATAGCCTAAAAAAAAAAATACTGTGAAATATACTTAATCAAGGAAGTAAAAGACCCCTATAGTGAAAACCTTGAAACACTAAAAAAAGAAACTGAAGACACTAGAAAATGAAAAGACCTCCCGTGCTCACAGATTAGAAAAATCAATAGTGAAAAATGGCTATACTACCAAAACCAATCTGAAGGTTCAGTGCAATCACCCATCATAATTTCAATGTCATTCTTTACAAAAATAAAAAAAAAATCTTAAAATTCATACAGAAAGACTGGGGGGCGGGGGATGGCTCAGTTGTTAAAGTGCTTGAGAATCTACACACTTAAGCATCCACCTAAAAGCAGGACACAGCTCCATGCATCTAATCCCAGCACGGAGAATTGGAGACAGGAGGATCCCTGGGGCTTGCTGATGAGCCAGTTTAGCCAAACTGTTGAGCTCCAGGTTCAGTGAGACACTGAATACTAATATAATACTAATATTAATACTAAGAATAATACTAATACTAAGAATAATACTAAGAGTAGTGATAATAATAGCAGGATTTAACTATACAATAGCTGTTAAGTGCTATGTTGTCATTCCCCCTGCTCAAAACAATGCTGTTTCTTTTTTTATTATTTTATAAATAATAAAAGACCTCAAAAAAGTCTTTTTGAGATAGGGTCTCCCTGTAGCCCCAGCTGGCCTGGAACTCACTATGTAGAACAGGCTGGCCTTGAACTCACAGAGATCCACCTACTTCTGCCTCCTGAATACTGGGATTAAAGGCGTGTGCCACCATACCTGGCTAACAATGTTGTTTCTTGACTATACCTGTCTGCTAGACACCTGTAGCAGCCAGGGACTCTTGATCTCATACATGTTTAAATAAAATTTAAAATAATAATAATAATAATAATAATTTGGAGAGAGATTGAGGAAAACAGCTAACATTGACCTCCACATACATGCACATATATATGCATGGACACAGATATGAACACATACACACACACACACACACACACACACACACATAAATTTTCTATGGAGTCATGAAAGACCTCAGAGTCAAAGCAATCTTGAGCAAAATAAATAATGCTATAAGTAGTGCCATACTTGATTTTAAGTTATATTATATAACAAAAATAGCATAGTACTAGCACAAAAGCAGCCATGTAGGGATATGGACTAGAGAGAAGACCTAGATATAAACGTACTCAACTGCAGCCATGTGATTTTTGACAAAGAAGTCAAAAATACACATTGGAGAAAAGACAGACTTTTCAATAAATGGTGCTGGGAAAACTGGATATCCACACAGAAAAGAATAAAACTAGATTGCTCCCTCTCATCTTATACAAATAGATCAAACTCTAATGTAAGACCTGAAACCCTGAAATTGTTATAGGACAAAGCAAGCAAAACACTTCAAGATATAAACACAGGCAAAGACTTCCGGGATAGGAGTCCAGTTGCTCAGCAAATAATGTCAATGAAATTAAAACACTTCTGTAGGTCAAAGAATATGATTAATCTAGTAAAGAGGCAGCCTACAAGAATGGAAGAAAATCTTTGCTAGTTATAATCTACCCGAGAATCAATATCTAGAATATACAAAGGACCGGAAAGCCAACAAGAAGTCAAATAATGCAATCAGTAAATGGGCTAATCAAACAGTTTTCTAAAGATGAAACACAAATAGGCATGAAATATGAAAAAAAGGTTCAACTTAATGTAGCCATTAGAGAGATGCAAATTAAAGCAAACACTGAGATCCACTTCACCCCAGTCAGAATGGCAGTCATTATGAAAACAAGCAATAACAAGTGCTGGTGAGGGTGTGGACAGAAGGGAATGCTTACATACTGCAGATGGGACTGTAAACTAGTTCAACCACTATGGAAATCAATAGGGATTTCCCTAAATAAATTAAAAATAGGTCTGCTACATGATTCCAAGTCAACATATCACAGAGACACTGGCACATCAATGCTCATTGCATCACTATTCACAACAGCTAAGTTACAGAACCAACATAGGTGTCCAAAAACAGAGAAAAAGATAAAGAAAATGTGGTATAGATACACAATGGAATTTTATTCAGCCATAAAGAAGAACAAAGTTATATCATTGCAAGAAAATGAATTTAACTGGAAATAATCATATTAAGTGAATTAAGCCAGTCTCAGAAAGGCAAGTATCATATAGTTTTCTCTCATTTGTAGTTCTGACATTGTAAATAGATAAATAAAATCATGTGTGTATATATAACATGAAAGACTCCATCAGGAAACTCTTAGACCTGATAAACACTTTCAACAAAGTGGCAAGTTTCAAAATTAACATACAAAAACCAGTAGCCTTCCTATATCCCAAAGACATACATACTAAGAAAGAAATCAGGGAAGCAATCCCATTCAGGATAGGCTAAAAAAAAAGATACTTGGGAATAAACCTAACCAAGGCAATAAGAGCCCTACAACGAACACTTTAAAACACCAAGAAAAAAAGTGAAGACACTGCAAGATGGAAAGGTTTCCCATGTACCAGATTAGTAGAAGTAATACTGTGAAATGGTCATCCTGTCCAAAGCAATCTACAAATTCAATGCAATCCCTATCAAAATGCCAACTCAATTTCTTCATAGAAATAGAAAAAGAGTCTTGAAATTTTTATGAAAATACAAAAGACCTTGGCTAGCCACAGTAATCCTGCACCATAAGAACACTACTGGAGGTATCACAATACACAATTTCAAATTATACTATAGAGCCACAGTAATAAAAACAGCATGGTACAGGCACAATACAGATACATAGGTCAATGAAATAAACTAGAGGACCAAAATATAAGTCCCCACACGTTTACAGCCACATGATTTTGACAAAGAAGCCAAAATTACACATTGGAGAAAAGATAGCCTCTTCAACAAATAATGCTGAGAAAACTGAGTTTCTACATATAGAAGAATGAAACTTGATCCTTAGCTTTCATCCTGCACAAAAATCAGTTTGAAGTGGATCAAAGACCTCTATGCTAAACCTGAAATTGAAAGTACCGGAGCATAAAATGGTGACTACATTGAAAGACATAGGCATAGGTAAGGACTTCTGAATAGGACTCCAGTTGCTCAGGAAATAAGGCCAACAATTGACAAGTGGGACCTCATGAAATTAAAAATGATTCTGTTCTACAAAGGAAACTGTTAAGTGAAGAGGTAGCCTACAGAATGAGAGAAAATCTTTGTCAGCTATACACCTGACAGAGGATTAGTGTCTCAAATATACAAGAGCTTAAAAAAGTAAACATCAAGAAAGCAAACAGCATGATTAAAAATAGTCATGCAACTGAACAGAGTTCTCAAAAGAAGACACACAAATGGCTAATAAACACACTTTTAAAAACGTATTCAACATCATGGAAATGCAAATTAAAACTACTTTGAGAGTTCAAGAAAACAAATAACTACAAATGCTGGTGAGGATGTGGGGAAAGAGGAACTTTTATTCATTGCTTGGTGGGAGTATACAGGTACATCGACTGTGGAAATCAGTGCAGAGGTTCCTCAGAAAGGTAAAAACAGAGCTGCCATACGATGTAGCTATACCACTCCCGAGCATATACCCAAAGAACTCCATACCCTACAACAGAGACGCTAGAGCTTCCATGCTCATTGTTCCTCTGTTCATAATAGTAAGGAAATGGAATCAGCCTAGATAGTCATCAATGGTGGGACACATAATACAATGAAATATTACTCGGCAGTAAGGAAGTGTGGCATTATCAAATTTGCAGAGAAATAGAAAATAATATTGATTGAGGTAACCCAGGCTCAGAAAAACAAACACATGTTCTCCCTTACATGCAGATCCTAGATACAAGGGTATGTCTAATTTTGAGTGCTGATAAAAGCCAGAGAGATAGAAAGGGGTCATCAGATGAAGGGAGGGAGGAAAGAGATGTTAGGGAGAAGAGATAGCACAAATATGAAAGGGCGGGGTGGGGGTGGGGGTGGGGTAACGAGGAGTAGAAGGTCTAAGCAGGGAATGAGTGGGAGAATAGGAAAGAGTAAAGTCATAGTATAAGAAAATACTCCATTAACGAAGAAAGAAATTACACCAAAACTAGCTTCACACAAAACTGAACCAACTATACATAAAAGTTTGACACAAGTAGCAGTACAAAGGCCAAAACAAGGACTCCAGGTTTAGCATATCATATTAAATATAAATGCACTTCCTAAGGGAAATGTATAAATAAAGGATGTATTGTGTAATACATCACAATATTAAACTATAATCTAAAATATATACAAAATAAAGGAACTTCTATGAGTCATAAAATAATATAGTGAGCTTAAACTATAGGCTAAATACAGAATTATCTCCAAACTGAAAAATAGCTTTGATTTGAGATAACTGCCATTAAAACACATTGTACAGCCCTTGGGAGGCAGGGGCAGGCAAATCTCTGTGAGTTCTAGGGAAGCCTGGTCGACATAGAGAGTTCCAGTGATGCATAGTGAGACTCTGTCTCAAAAACTTAAAACTGAATTAAAAGCCTCCACTCTACATAACTCTTCAGACCAAAATATTCGTAATATTGAAAATTGTGACTTCTTCAATATTGTGAATATTCTGATAAATGGCATTCTGCTAGTTTCCACTTGACTAGTAGGCAAAATTTTACATTTAGCTTTCTTTTATGCTATTTTTAAAATGTAACTTTAGCTGGGCATGGTAACACTCCTCTTGATAACACAGCACATGGGAGGTAGAGACAGGCAGATCTCTGTGAGATCAAAAGGCTAGCCTGGTATACATATCAAGTTCCAGGCCAACTGGGGCTACAGAGAGACTGTCTTAAAAAAAAAGAAAACTGGGTGTAGTGGCACATGCCTTTAGTCCCAGCACTCAGGAGGCAGAGGCAGGCAGATCTCTGTGAGTTCAAGGCCAACCTGGTCTACACAGCAAGTTCCAGGCCAGCTGGGGCTACAGAGAAAAAAACAAAACAAAACAAACCATCAAAAAACTGTGGGGACCTAAAGGCCCCACCTTGCAGAGGTCCGAGAGGAAGTTACTGGGGCGAGGCCTGACTTGCTTTAAAAGTCTGAAGGATACTTCCGCACTGCTGAGGAGTGCGTGATGAGCATGTGACCATCTTTAAGATACACCCTGGGGCAGGGGGGATTTCCAGGTGCCTTTATAAGCTCTGTAACACCTGCAGTAAATGAGTCCCTGCTTGACTAGGCTCCCCATTGCGTCTGATTGTCCCCGGTACTGGGGGCGGCGTGGGCTGGCGAACGATGTGCTTACTCATCCCCAATCATCACTGCACAGGGATCACTGGCTCAAACCCCCCACAAAAAACAAGAAGGTAACTGTATCCCAGAAGCAGTATTTTTTCCTTACATTTTGACTATTGAAAAGGTGGGTTTTGTATGCATATTTCATAAATAAAATGAGAATGGACTCTATCTAGCTAGCTAGCTATAATTTTTTAAAGAGCTTGAACAGAGGTACCCAATAACATTCATGGATGGATAATGTTCCACTCAGAAGCCATTGGTTAGTAAATGAAAATCTCAATGCCAGAAGTAGAATACTTCTCTATAAGTTGTTGGCTATGGAAGCCCAGAGGCTACCCAAACAATATAGGCTATTGCCACTGCTTTTGGTTGTCCACAAGAACTTGATGGTAAAATCTTATTGTCCTCTCATTCTAGGACAGAGAGAAATCAAGTTGGAGAGCAGCTGGAAGCTTTCTGCCTTCTGGCTAGCCTTCAGAGTCCCAGGAGGTACTATGCAGCTATGGGGGAGAAAGGCCACCAGCAGTCCTACTCAGTTGTGAGCTACAGTAGTGACATGTCAGGCAAGATGTGCCCACTAGTGTAATAGTGGCATGATTATTAGGGGGTAACCAATCACTTTCCTTTTTCTCTTTTTTTATTGAGTGTTTCTGTTTGTGTGTTTATTTTTGAGACAAGGTCTCCCTGTAGCCCCAGCTGGCCTGGAACTTGCTCTGTAGACCAGACTCTCAATCTCACAAATATCCACCTGTCTCTGCCTCTTGAGTGTCGGGATTAAAGGCATGCACCACTATACTCAGCTCCAGCCACTTTCTTATTGAATTTGAGGCTTGTTCCATAGGCGGGAACTCATGCCTGATTCTGCAAATCCCTTTGCTTAGGAGGTCATAGGCCCTCAGGGATTATTTTTTTGCTGAATGGTCATGTTGTCATATGACCAAGTTTATACCCACAACACACATTGATGTTGTGCCCAGCCTTTCTCAGAGAAACTTCTTATTGCAGTGAGTGGTGGTTAATGCAGAAAACCCATAACTGGCCAACGTGCCAAGAACAAGTAATAGTGGAGTGCGTCAGCTCCAAATGAGACAGCTATGTCACCTACTCTAAGGCTTAGGGAACATCACTGAAGATGGGACAGAGTGTAAGAGCCAAAGGAAGGAGAAATGTGTAACACAAAGGTGTCTTCCAGACATGACATGCCATTACATGAACTCACTGCAATTGTGGTTATCTGAACAAGATTGCATCAGTCAGCATTTCATCACCGAATAAGGGAGGGGAAAATTAGGCCCCGCCCCTTAATAGTTATTGGGGGAGGGTACAATTTTGTTCAGTGGTATAGCACCTGATAAGTTGCTGTTGCTCCAGTAGGCAATGTCCCACCCTTGTTCAAGCAAGAAACTCTAATTAAATTCAGTGGATCACACACAAAAAGAAGACAGAAAAATCGGGGGAAATGTGTTGAAAGAGGAGTTCCAGCAGAAGAAGAGGTGGATAAAGGAGGAATGTAGAGTGAAGTTACTAAAATTCATTATGTAAATATATGGAACCACCAAAAAAGAAAAAACATTTTATTGACTGATTAAAGAAGTAAATTCACATAATTGCAAGAGAAAAATAAACCAATTTCTTTTAAAATGTAGGCTTTACTTAAATAATTGAAGAGTGTTTTGTGAGGAAGAAAAGCATTCATCTTAAAAAATAACAAAATAGGGGTCTGGATAGATGGCTCAGTGGTTAAGAGCTCTGGTTGCTCTTGCAGAGAACCCAGGTTTGATTCCCAGCACCCACATGGCAATATACTCATACATATAAAGTGAAAATAATAAATAAAAATATTTTTCTCAAAAATAACAAAATAGATAACTTAAAAGGGGGCTCTGGAAGTCTATAGAGGAGGCAGTCAGCACAGTTGCAATATGAACGCTGACATTGAGAGTCATATTTTTTTCATCCTGCTCTATTGCTTTTAAAGCAATCTTAATAGTGCTGGGCACTAGAGCAGGTGTTCAGTGAACATTCGCTGACCAAATGGATGTGAGGATGTGTTAATCACCCTGAAGATTAGAACCTAAGGGCCTAAGCTATCTTTAGATCCATGCTCCAGACATGATCAGCAAAGCAGACTAGTTCGAAGTCAGAAGCCTGAGCTTTCACCTCCTCTTGTGGAATGGAGTCATTTAGCTACCTTATTGTAGCAGAGCTGGAAGAGTATTATTAGCTGTGCATATTGTCACCTGGGGGAAAAAACTAAAACAGAAAAACAAAGAGGACTTCTGTTACTAAAGACAGAGAACTGAGAATAGTTTCCTCTTTATAGAAGATACAACGGCAAGTACTGTTAAGTCCACATATGACGGGAAAGAGCCACCATCTCTAAGGAAGCTAAAGTTAATCCATAAAATAACCATTGTATGGGGTCAGAGAGATGGCTCAGTGGTTAAGAACACTTGCTGTTCTTCCAGAGGACCTGGGTTCGGTTCCTAGTACTTCCATGGCAGCTGACAACCAAGGAAATTCCAGTTGCAGGGGTTCTGATGCCTTCTTCTGGCCTCTGTAGGCATTGCATGACACGGGTACACTTACACACATGCAGGCAAAACGCTCATACACATAAGATAAAAATAATAAATTTTTACAAAATAACCATTGTAAGGAAAGATTAAGATAACAGCCAGGCAAGAACTTGACAAATGTTCTATGAATTCAATGAAGGAAAACACATCTACTTAGAGAGGCCTGAATGGTTTCATGGAATAAAACCTTTAAAGATGGCAAAGATTTTGACAAGTAGTAATGGGCACAGTCTATTTTTATATGTGTATTTTAAATGAAAAGTACAAACAAAGCAATTAGACAGTATGTCTAGAATCTGAGGAACGGTATATGTCAGCTACACTAAACCAGACATTCATGCTTGGAGATAAAACTGGAAACAGGGTGGGGTGTGAAGACAGGAGGATCGGAAGCTCCAGGCCAGCCTGGGCAATACAGCAAGACTGAGGAAGAGGAGAAGGAGAAGGATCATACAAACTAAATCCATTAAAGGGAAGTGACAAGAGAAATGTGGTGCTTTTTAAAAATGTATATTTCTACTGAGTTTTTGTGGATTTCATACAATACATATTAATCATATTTAACGCTCCCTCCCCTATCTGTAGTCCCCCACAGCCCACCCACAGGATTTCATGCATTTTGTCATATATGTTAAGGCCTATTGAGTCAAGTTTCTGTCCCCAGATGTTCCTTGGTGTGAGTTCATCCACTGTAGCCAATCAGCCTATCTAGAGTCACTCCTGGCTCAGCGGTTAAGAGCACTGGTTGTTCTTGCAGAAGACCCGGGTTCAAATCATAGCACCCACACAGCAGCTGACAACTGTCTGTAACTCCAGTTCCAGGGGATCCGATGGCCTCTCTGTCATCCACAGGCATTGCAAGACATGGGTGCACTTACCCACATGCAGGCAATATACTCATACACATAAAATAAAAATAATAATTTTTTTAAAAAAAGATCACATTTCCCTCACACAGCAGTGATCATCTGTCGATAGTTCCTCAGCTAAGGGGCCTCAGTTCCATGCTAGTTTTTGCCTGATTGAGTTTGCATGGGTCTTGTGCATGCCGACACAGACTATTATAGAGTTCCACAACTGGTCACACACAGAGAGAATAAACATCCTAAGTGATACATCTACACCTAAAGCTCATGGAACACAGTGGAGTACGGGGTAGAGAGACTGTTAATGCATCTCTCCACTCTCACTAGTGAAGCTTTCTAGTGCAACAGAGAGCAATGAACACAGAAGGCCAGAATTGTCCAAAGTGTAAAAAATAAGAAACCGCAGAGTGCATGTCCCTGGACAGGACTTCTATTAAACCTCACCCACCCAGGGCTCAGGGACCATTGTGGAAGAGGGAGCAAAAAGATTGTACAAGCCAGGGGTGGCTCATGATCATAAGGAAACAGAGTCATACAAACTCCTGGGAACTTGCTCAGAAATGTGGTACTTTTGAAATCTTGTTCTGGTACATAAAAAAAAAAAAATTGCTAGAATTCTGGGCCAACAAGATGGCTTAGCAAGTAAAAGCACTCGTTGTGAAAGTCTGATGACCTGAGTTCAATCTCCAGGACCCAAGATGAAAGGAGAGAACCAATTTCTGAAACTTTCCTCTGACCACCATGCACACACATGGCAGGCACACTCACATACATACATATTACATACATCATCATTGTCATCATCATAATTAACATTTTTAGTTTCTATGATGCTGATTGTCTAGGGCAGAGCTTTTAAAATGTCTTCCACTTACAACCTATTTCACTCAAGAAATTTTTACGTAACCCCAGGTATATAAGTATATAAAGTAGATGTACAGATGAAATATTTACTGATAATAAATCATAAAGAAATTATTTTAAAACAATTATTTTGGGGAAGAAACTGGATCTTATGTAACCCAGGCTGTTCCTCTTGCTTCTACTTCTTGACTACAGGTATGTACCACCATACCTGACTTTAAAATAATTCTTTGGTATACATATAATTTTACCATTTATTAAACACAAAATCAAATTTACATACTAATGAGACAGATGTATTTGTTTTTACCTAAAGAATTAAATCCAGGCTAGATATTTGGTACTCAAAGATATAAGGCAACTACAGTATTTTCATAGTTAATTATTTTGATTTTATAATTGATACTCCTGAGAATGCCACTTCATACAAACATGTAGTATAAAACAGCAGAAGTATGTTTAGGGCCATTTCAGAAATTTTTGGAAATTCTGTTCCAATCCCATATCAGAACCCATTTATCAATTTTTTTAAAAAGTGCAACCCAACTCAGTGACTCATGCAGCATTTTTAAAATCAAACCATAATAGAATCCAAAGGCATATTAATTTGATACTTACATGCCAAAGAATGATGGAAGGGAAAGCTTAGAAGTCTTTGCTTTCTCTAAGAGTGGAAAACCTGGCATGTTCAATAAAAACCCTGTAGTTTATAACATACATGGTCTCAAATGTGAGCCAAGGTGTTTCAAGACACATTCACTGCTGCTGCGTGGTGTGATGGCATGTGCAACACTAAGTGTACATGCTGTGTTCAGAACCAAGGATGCAGCGAAATCATGCAATGCAACAAGGCCATGTGCTGCCAGAAATGCCTTAGATTCACTACACATTTTATTTTGAGTTAATTTTTGTTCATTGTGCACTCAGAAACCCTTTACTGCTGCCAAATATTTCTGGAACTTCCACGTTTAGGTACTCAATCCCATATGCGGTTGTGACCTTTTAAGTCTAAGAATCTAGGGTGCAGAAGAGAAGCCCCCCCAAAAGAAAGTTCTTAGTCACATAAAGGCTTAAAAATCAATGCAATCAGGTAAGGGATAAAGGGGAGGCTGGATGAGATGCACCCTGGAGAAGAACCGTTTGAACAGGCTGAGGCTGGAGAGTGAGGATAAGAAACAGCAGCGCTGTGCCTGTCCCAAACCTTACTGAGAATAGTGGTTATGGGAATGATTTTTACAATATGAACATGCTCTGGACAGATGAGTTTTACTTAACCTTGCAACCAAAAAGTTAATTTTATCTTCACTTCTTTATAATGTAGACAAGTTCACTGAGCCTTGAGTTTCTCTTGAAATAAGACATGTAGCTTCAAATTCCTCATGACCTTTCTTTACCCTTGACCAAGAACAATGTATGGGTGTGTGTATGGTGACTTTCAACAAGTCCTGCAAGCAGCAAATTATTCCATTCATGTTGCAAACAACAGATGGAATTAAATTAGTAGCATCTATTTATGCTTATGTGTGTTGTTCTAGGGGTCAGAAAAGGCAAAAATTCTAATAAGGGTCCACTTTTCCTTCCCCATTTCATGCTGGATATATTGCTTCAATATTATTATGAAAAATATGGCACAGTTCCAAGAAAATTCTGAAGGAACAGGTTCTCAGAGCAGTTTGGGTTACCTTTTGGCTAAAATGGGTAGGAAGAGTCAGGCTGTCTTTACTCAAGCACCATTGTAATGTTGCATCAAGGAGTAACACCACAGCTGGTGTTAACAGAAGAAGGTAAGGCTAGAAGTGGACATTTAGCTAAAGCTATTCAGCATGTGGCTCTGGGCACTGGTTCTAGACATGGTACTTTCTTCCTCACCTCCACATGGACATGCAGAACTCCTCTAAGGGAGCAAACTTAGGGGAAAGAAACTCAGAGCACGGTAACAGAACAAGCTTACTGGATGGAAAATTTCAAAAAAGCAAGTAAGGGAAAGAATTGAAATGTAGAGATAAAAGGCCAGAAACATCATCAAGAAAGACTTTGGAGGCATCAAAACCAGAAGCAATAGATTCTGAGGAAGTACCTCCTTATTCACTTACCTGTACATCTCACTTGATCTTAAAATTCCTTAGAAATCAGAAAGATTGAATTGATTCTTTTTTTTTCTCAGAAGCACAGCCTGTCACTGAATAGTTAAATGGCATGGAGAAAAAGAGGAAGGTTGAAAGGACGGAAAAGGAAGTTGGGGGATGGTGGAAGAAAATGGAAACAGTTGGACTTGTGATTAGGAAAGAGTGCTTCAAGGGAAGGGCAGAAGAAGATGCCACATTGCAAGTGGTCAAGGGTGAGCCAAGCAGAAGGAAGCCCATGAATACAGAACACTGCTTCATGGATTGAAGAATAGACTAGGGTGAGCATGGGAGAACCAGAGGCTAGTTTGGTTTGTTGACTTTTATTGTGTTTACTGTGATGAAAATACCACTTGGGATAGTATTCTGAGTTTTTCCTTCTGATATTAAAAGCATTCCATCAATTCTGTCGTGACTCAAAAGTCTTTTGGCCTATTTTCTTGGTTTTTCCCAAACTCTTAAGCCCTTAGGAAAAACTAAGGAAATAATCTAGGGTTTGATTAACTTAGTCAACTAATTTCTTGAAAAAAAATGAAGAGTGACATACAGGCACAGAAGAAGGATGAAGGAGAAGGAGGGAGGAAGAGAGAGGGGAGTGGGGGAAGGAAGAAGGAGGGAGAAAAAAAAGAGAGAACTATGTGTTCCTATATTAGAAGATAAAGACTCTGCCTTGCAGCATTCCACAGAAAGAAGACCTGAAAGATAAGGAGCTCTGTGATCCAAGAACACAGGACCCACAGAGGTTCAGCACAGCCCCTCTGTGCCTCAGAGTGTTAAACAGGTTACTCAATGCTAACCCAAGAAGATGACACTACATGGCCAAGAGGGCAGTTGTTATCCTTCCTCAGACTCAATCCCTTCCACTACACAGAACCCATCAGGAAGAATGGCAAACTCTAAAAAGGATAGAAATTGGTTGTTTCTGATTACATGGGCAGAATGGGTCTTGGAGTCAGAAACTGAGTTGCAACATAGCAAAGGGAGACAGCCATGTCATTGGCTGAGTTTGTGGTCTGACAACTACTGGAGTAGATGTCTAGGTTAGGGGAGGGAGCCACGAAGCCTGGGCATAGTACAGGGCAAGAAGCAGTATGCTCACCAACCAAGATGTGAGCCTTACCATCAGAGATATACAGCGGGTCTACCTGAAAGAAAAAAAAACAAAGAAGGGATAAAAATGAAGGAAAATCTCCTCAACTTGCCCCTATTTTTACAAGAAGTTGAGGGACACATTACTGATAAGAAAAACAGGAGAGATACGAACAACTCTGAGCATTGTTTGAAAAGATAAACTGTTGTGTACATAGGGGAACAGTAAAGAGCAGCCAGTGGCCTTTCAAGAGCTCACAGTCCGCACTGAGGAGGGCCAGTGGGTGTTTATGCACTGAGTTATCCAAGTATTTGTATTCTGCCTGGTTCAACAAGGGACAGAGGTTACTTGCAGGGCATATTGAAGAACAGGGAAAAAAAAATTAAAATCCGAAGCAGGGACAATATATATTAAAGAAAGTTTGTGCTTAAGACATCCAGACAACACAATTGTGCATGCTCTTCTAGGCTACACAGCCACTTGTACAAGGGATCAGAGAAGGCCAACAGCTGGAGTGTTCTGCGGGAACAGTGCAAGAACAAAAGAAGGATGGAGGTGAAGCCATTAGCTGCTCGTGGCACTGAGCTTTGTCAGACGAGTGAAATCAAAGTGGGGTAGAGAGAAAGAGAGAACAAGGGAGCCGTGGAACACAATAACTTAACAAATTATGTGCTCTTTTATTCTGTAATTCCATTTCTAGGAATTTACCTTAAGAAAATAATCAGTACTACAGAAAAAAAGAGAGATTTCTGTTCAAGCATGTTCAGCATTGTGTTTCTAAAATTTAAAGCCACCCTAAATGTTCAGTGATGAGGAATTATTGAATAACTTATAGTAGATTCGTGTGCTAACCTATATGGCATTAAAATTATGTTTTCAAAGGCTTGTACTGGGAGAATGTCATAATACAGTATTAAATTAAGATGGTGTAATGTTTGATATAGATTTTCTAAGGCAATTTAAGTGGGAATTCAAATATTTGACAGAAATTCAAATATTTCATTTTCTTTGCTCTACTTTTCAGATTTTCCAAATTCTATCCAGTGAACATGTGTTGCTTATATAATCAATTGTTTTTTAAAAAAAGAATCTTATTGTTCTTAAAGCAATAGGCAAAAAATATTAAGTTTTTGCAACATATTTAATATTTTGAATGCACTTTACAAAATCAGTCAATTTATGAGTGATAACTAAAAAAGATGTGTTGAATTTTTCTGTGTTATAACATTTTATTAGAAATATTTCCTTTAACACTAAAATGTTTGGGTTTTGCAATTGAGTGGAGTGATACTTTAAAAAACATTGAGAGCGATACGAAGTTATGTTAACCTTGCCTCATACTGTTTGTGTCCATAAAGCCACATGAGCAAAAACTCACCAATAAGCTTCCTTTCATATATTTTATGTCACAGCTAATCCTATGAATTTTCTGCAAGAACAGTGTTCTTAACAGCTGGGCCATCTCTCCAGCCCCTAAAGGATACATTTTCTACTCAGTACCCCATGGAACTATTTCAAAAATTGACCACATACTGGGCCACAAAAAAAAATAGAGAAAATACAAAAAAAAAAAAAAAAAAAGCCAGTGATGTAGGGGAGATTCGCAAGTATTAAACGAATTTGAGCCACAGAAAACATAAGCAGCCAAAAGACAAATGTTGGACTTGCTGCCCAATCACAGAGCACGGCCAGCTACTCAGAGCCTTGCTGGCATCGCCACTCACAGGACTCAGATGTGAAGTATCATTCCACTTGATCACTTCACTGTCACAGGTAAAGGCAAATGAGATGGAAAATCTTGTTCTAATGTTGTCATGGCTACAGCTAAGACACAATGCATGGATTTCCATTGAAAACATTCTTATGAGATTTAGTGACACCCCTTGTCATTTCTATATATTTTGGAAAATTCTTGTGTGGATGTATGTATGTTCTTGTATGTGCTGGTACATATGTATGCTTATCTGATGAGGTCAAAGGTAAACCTTGGGTGTTAGTGCTTGGGTATCATTCACTTTGGGTTGTTTTTGAGACAGGGTCTCTCGCTGGAGCCTGGGGCTCACCAATTAGGTTAGGCTGGAAGATCACTAAGTTTCAAGGATCTGATTGTCTCTGCCTCCTTAGCACTGGAATTACAAGTAGGCACCACCAATTTGGCTTTTTATGTGGGTGCTCGAGGTCAAACTTGAGGTCCTCAAGCATGAATAGCACTCACTTTACTGACTAAGCTATCTTCCTAACCCCTCGTTTGGAAAACTACTGAGATAATGCATTTAGATTCCAAACTACCACAGAACTCAAATAACCAGATTTCCTCGTAATAGCCCACGACCATTATTTTTTCATAATAATGATTCTGTTCAAAATTTAGACACTATTAATCAAAAGCTTTCATACTACTCAAGGTAGTTTGTTTAGTTTTTTTATCTTCAAATTCTATTTTAAAAATTAGTTCTATGTAGTAAAATGATATTAGTCAACTAAGCAGAGATACCCGCCTTCACTCTCCAGCAATACTAAACAAAGATGACTTCAGACAAATTCATCATTTCTCAATTAATTTAGTAGCTGGTGTTGCATGTGAGCATGCAACTATGCTATTCTTACTTGCAAGACTGTCTCTCTTTTTAAAAATATTTTGTTTATTATTATTACTTTCTTAATAGAGCATAGGGTAGGGGTCTATTTATAGAAGAGTGGGCACCCCATATTTATGGCTGTGCTGTAAACTCCACACTCAAATACAGATCCTGTGACCTGACAGCTGCACAAAATGGTGAGAGAGGTGCCTCTTGGTGTTCTTGGCTTATATATCTTTTGCCCCTCCCCCATATGCAGCTCAGGTTGACTGATTGGGTGGGAGAGGTAACTGACTCCCCCCTCGACTCCTTGATGAGTGTGGGAAGGAGGTGTGACTATAGCTTGCCAGCGCAGTGGTCAGAGGACACTTCCAGGTAACACTCCACCCCTTCCTCTGGCACTTACATTCTTTCAGCCATCCTCTTCCACAAAAGTCCCTGAGCCTTGGAGGGGGTGGTAGGTGTGGGATGATCTTCCTCCCATTGTGGCAAGGCACTGAACTTTTGAGTCTCTGCCATCTTCTGTTTTCCATGGGCTCTTGGCCAGTTTCAGTGGGATTCCATCACCACATGAAGGCGGGATCCAGGTACTCTTAGGTGGTCTGCTGAGTTCAGCATCTAAGCCAGATGGGAGCCAGAACAGCCACTCTCAGGCTGTCTACTAAGGTCTCAAAACTGTCACTCTTAAGCTGAACCCAGGCACCTGAATGGAACAAGAAAATCTCACCCATGCTACCTGGTCTCCTTCAAATTCCTGAAACAGATGTCTTACTTGAGACATGTGCCTCATGCTGCCCAATGGTCACAGTGTATCTCCCTAGACCACTTGCTATTCTACTCTTCTAGAAAACAATTCCATATTTTTCTCCTTTCTTTTAAAACTTCCATCCTTCCTCCCCATCTTCACTCTCAGCTGCTGACCTTGATTGCTATTTCCCTGAGAAAATAGAAACAGTCAGAAGAAAAATTCCACCTCTGCCCACCCGCCAGCATCTCAAGCCCTCTATCCTGTTACCAGGAGTGAATTTTCTATGTTCCTATCACCATCTTAACTCCACACTGGCTCACTAGATCCCATTCCTTTAAACACTGGGAAGCATTGTCCAGCACTGTCACCTCTTTCCTTCTCTTCAATCATTTTTTTCACTTTTTTTTGAGATTTATTTTTATTTTTGTGTATATGTATGTGAGCGTATGACCCCAGTATGCTGTTGCCTTTGGAAGCTAGAAGATAGTGTCAGATTTCCTGAAGCTAGAATTACAGGCAGTTGTGAACCTCCCAAAGTGGGTGCTGGGAACAGAACTCCAGTCCTCTGGAAGAACAGTAAGTGTTTTAACTGCTGGGTCATCTCCCCAGCCCCTGAAGAGAACTAGAACTCACTATGTAGGCCAGGTTGGCCTTGATCTCACAGAGATCTGCTTGCCTCTGCCTCCTGAGTGCTGGGATTAAAGGCATGTGCCACCATACCTGGTTCCTCATGGCACTTTTTAAACCCCATAGATAGTTAGGATGTGCAGCTTAGTTGGACAACAATAGCCCTATTCAGTGACAAGAGCTGGAAACATTTGTATGACTTAAATTCTACTTCTATGCTTACCTGAAGGCTTGCACAGGGCTCCATACTTCAAAACACATGCTGCATTTTCCTGCTTGAACAGGAAAAAACATCATAAAGTATCCAGTGATGATAATAATGAATTGAAGTGCATTTGGCAAGACATTGAACCAGCATGGTGGCACACACCTTTAATCCCAGCACTCAGAAGGCAGAGGCAGATGGATCTCTGTGAGATGGAAGCCAGTCTGATCTACATAGGGAGTTCCAGGCCAGCTGGTGCTACAGGAAGACCCTGTCTCAAAAAAGAATTAATTAGACAAAGACTAAGATGAAGAAGGAGGAAGAAAAGGAGGAGAAGAAAGAGGAGGGGGGGGGAAGACATTGTACCTTGGAGGAGTTCAATAAGTCCTAAGTTCAGGGAATTTATGCCATGCCACCACTTCTAGTCAGTAACAGCTTACAAAGCTGTTGCATTCTCCAAAATGTATAAAGATACACTGACCCTGTGATCTGTGGCTTGCGAATGTGCTTCTGGGGCTAAAGCCTGCTTAAAATGAACATAGGGCTGGTTCTGGGCATTTCACTATGTAGTTATTGAATCTATACACAAGCTATTTTTTAGAAAATAAGTATTAAGAGCTAGAGAGATGACTCAGCAGTAAAAAGCATATACTGTTCCCCCAAAGGACCTGAGATTGTTCCCAGCACCCACATGGGGTAGCTCATAACTGCCTGTAACTCCAGCTCCAGAGGAACTGACACCCTTTTCTGGCCTCCAGGGACACCTGCACACATGTGTACACACCCATACACAGGTATACATGCATATACATAATAAAATAAAAATAAATCTTTTTTAAAAGGTATTAATACAGGGTTGACACTCATCACCATAGCATTAAATGTGAACTCTCCAAGGACAGACTGTGGCATTATCAGACAACGAAATCTTGTAAATCACAGTATCAAAAGCTTCAAATACTTTCCTGGCTAGCTTGTGATTATTGCAGGGAGAGGTTTGTAGTAACCATGGTGGGAAGAAAGGACCAGAAAATTTCTTGTAGAATATTTGGAAATGGGGTGGTCTAGATAAATTTGGGTCCATCTTCTTTCTGCTGGGCAATAATTACTATTCATGTTATTTGGAAGTTCATTCTGGAAGTATTGCACTTAAAACCAACTTTTCTTTCACTTGGGGTAAAGGACTACCTTTCAGAAGCTGTGTTTGGAAGGAGACCTTAAGGGAAATTTGGTATTCCTTCATCCCCATGAAGGACTGAACAACTAAGTAGAAGGCAAAAATTAAATGAACTTGCATAAGCTTTAGGAAGCATCTATCACTGGGTTTTGCCCAGTGTGGCTTATTTGAAGTGGCCACAGTGTTAACACACTGTTTCATATGTGTGGTAGTTTGAATGAGAGTTTCCCCCACAGGCTCCAAGTATTTCAACACTTGATCCTCATTTGCTGGTGCTGTTTGGGAAGGGTCATGGAACCTTTAGGAGGTGTGGCCATGCTGGAGGATGTCACTGGGAGTCAGCTCTGAGAGTTCTTAAGCTTTGCTGGTTTTCCTTTTCTCTCTCTGCTTCCTGTGCCCGCTGGAAGATGTGAACGCTCAGCTTTCTGCTTCAACCCCCTCTGCCCTCCATGCCTCCTTGCCATGATGGACTCTTGTCTGTCTGGAACCGTAAACCAAAGAAACTCTTCCTTCTTTAAGTGGACTTGGTCATGCTGTTTTATAACGGCAACAGAGAAGTAATTAATATAATATGCAACTGAAAGTTACCAAGAGAGAAAGTGTATCAGGTTCCTTGATATTTCCCAAATATTAAAAACAAGAGACTATAAATGATTAAGTCTACTTCTTCCACAGATAAGTGTTTACCTATCAGTAGCTCTTTTGTAACAATTTATAAATTCCCAGGCTCCCTGCAGCAGGCAAGGACATAGCAATTGCAGAACAGTTCAGGAACACATGCACTCAATGCAAGCAATAAAATTAAGGCCATAAATTTATTTGCCTATCAGCTTCTGCATATTCACTTGCTGTTACAAATGGTTTAATATAGGCAGGGAGAGCAATCTACCTAACATTCCCATATCCTGTGATTCCCTGGGAAGTGGCAATTACATTAGTAATTAGCACAGGGAGCAAGTAAAAGAGAGCAATTAACATCACAATTGCAGTTGCTCTGTGCAAGTCCAAGTCACAATTGATTTTTTTTTTCTTTATTTGTTTGTTTTCTACAATTAGAACTTTCTGCCATTTGATGAGAACAAATCATGGAGACTCATTCTTCTAGTGGTCTCACGGAGCAGAACCATCTCAAAGCAATCAACCAAACAGTGGCATGTCCTTAGCAAAGGACAATAAAAGTATTGGAAATAGTAAATGTGCTTACTCTGTATGTAGAGCAGTTTTACATAAATAATTTAAAAATTGTAGACTTCTAGTGGCTCACCCCACACAGGTAGCTGAAGTGCCATCACCATGCAGAAGATCTGGTACCTGGCAGTGTTTTAGAATATCACATCACCAAACGGCAGTCTTCTCAGCAGTGGCCCTTGGCTTTCAGTGTGTGGCAACAGATGTGCACTTGAAAAGATGAAGAAAACAAAAATCTTAATAATACACAATATTGTTAAAAGTAAATTCCCATTTTATACCTTAGTTCTGAGTTTGTGGAGTGAAAGGGCCTTGATTGTCACTCATCATCCCCCTGATCTTATGAGGGAGGAGAGTTAGACCCAGAAGTCCTCAGTGGCTAGATCAAGGCCACAGACCTAGTTGTTTCTAAGCACACTAGTGGTATTCCTGTTGAGGGGGGATGGGATTTCCTCTCATATTCTACCAACTGGAAACTGAAAATTCATGGAGGTTAACAACTAACTTTTTAATGAAAGTGCTAAACCTATGGATCATTCCTATATTTTTGCCCTCAGTTCTTTGAACAGGCAACATCTAGACGTTTCTGTGGAAGAATGAAAGGGAGGTTTGTTTGAAACTACATGGAGGAAGTAGAGAGACTGTCCGCAGGAATGTGGGAGATTGCTGAACTGACTGCTACCTCCTCTGAAGGTGATGTACCCACCCAGGTCCTAACTTACTCTGCTACCACCTGAAGCCATTGCTTGATGTCTCTGAGCCTCAGTTTATTCATAATCTATGTTACCATAAGAGCAGTTATCTCCGGACTGTTGTAAATGTCAGCTGTTAAATGAATTATGAGAAAAAGCTAGCAAAATGCCTGGCATTTGTGCACAGCTCTCTTTTCCTTTGCGCTCTTCACTCCCCCTACCAGAAATTCCCACCCAAACCAGTGATTTTTAGACTTCTCAGCCTAAATTACCTCACTCAAAACACGCAGGAAGAATGCATGTGATAATGTCTGGGGAAGTGCTGACCAGCGTGTGTGCTCTTATATATAAGGGACAAACAGCTATTTTATTATTTCTACTTGCCAATATTACAGAGCCAACATTTTGTTTCCCAGTTGGCTTGAACTAGCTTCATCTTTGCTCTCTAAATATCTGCTATACTTTTTTCAATCTTCAATGTGTACGGTTTTCCAATAAAACAAACAGTTCTCAAATCATTGCAGTGAGCTCCATGCTGTGTTGCTGTGTTAGCAAAGCCCTGCTTTATGTCGAGGGTGATCTCTCCCCTTCACCTAACTCCCTTGCAACACTTATTATCTGTTTTGCTATTTATCTCATATTATTAGCATTTTTTACTTAATATATTTAGTTTCCTAAACTAGAATATAGACATTGTATAAGCAAAGAATACATTTTGTTTGCCTTTTTGAAAACTCCACAAATCTATCAACATATTTTGATCACAAAAAACTCACAATACAGATCTGTTGAATGACTGATTACAGCATAAAATTTGGCCAATAGCTTCAAAAATTTACTCTGCTTACATTAAAATGGCCAGGAACATTTAGTGGTGTAAAACAACCATGTATTATGCTCATGGGTCTGTGGGCCAGGAATCTGGACAGGGCACAGAGGAGATGGTTTGTATCTGTTCCAAGATGTCTAATACTGAAAGAATGGGAGGCTGGAGGCTCATTCACTCACAATTAAAGTGAGCCATCACTGGGAACTTAAGAGGAGCTGGTGACTGGAACATCTGTATGTGGCTTCTCCATGTGACCTGGGATTCTTCACAGTGCTGTGGCTGCATTCCAAAAGAGACCCAGGCGGAAGCTGTACCCTCTCTGTGACCCAGCCGGGGGTCACACAGCATCACTTCTGTTATGCTCTGCTGGGTAAAGAATTCATGAGTCTACCCAGAGAAGTAAACTCCATTTTTCCACATGAAGCAATCTGGTTTTGAAGAGGCACAGAGGAGTGGACATGCTCCTGTAGCCATTTTTGGAAACATAACCTGCCACAGGATTTAATGGTTCTAAATTATAACATCAAATTTTTCTGGATTTTAGATGTGAGGGGGCATTTTACTCTCCAGTCTCTAAAAGATCAGAAACCTAGGAGTCATTTGTCTTAAAAACTGAGATGAGGCATGAAAGAGACACAAGCACAGTGAGCTCAAGTCCAAGCTCCCCTTTCCAGTGGGGATTCAGGACGGCAGAAAGCAGCACCTTTGGGACACCAGCCATTTGCTAGTCTTTAAATAATAGGTGACGATTTGGTATTTGGTGGGAGCATCTTTTGCTCCTTCAATTGTTATTTCATTGGCACTGCAAAACTCTCTCTCAGTCTGACTTCTTCAAAGAAAACAGAACCAATAAATATACAGAGCAAGAAAGAGAGAGAGAGAGAGAGAGAGAGAGAGTTTTTATTAAAATAAGAGAGGAGATTCTTCAAAAATGTTAATGTCACAAAAGACAAAGAAAGGTAGTTGCAGCGATTCACCCATCAGATCTCCTGTGTGCTCAACAGCTTCAGTTGTCAACCTGACACACCTGGAAAGAGGGACCCTCAGCTGAGGAATTCCCTCCATCAGATTGGCCTGTGGCCATGTCTGTGAGGCATTTTCTCGATTGTTGAGTGATGTGGGAGCACCCAGCCCCCTGTGGGTAGTACAGGTTGTATAAGAAAGCAGGCTAAGCATAGGCTGGAGGAGCAAGCCCGTAAGTAGTGTTCCACCATGGTTTCTGCTTCAGTTCCGACCCCCAGGTTCCTGCCTTGGCTTCCCTTGATGACTGACTGTGAGCTATAAACCAAATAAACCCTTTCCTCTCTAAATCATTTTTACTCAGTGTTTTATCAAAGCAACAGAAAGCAAGCTAATAAAAAAAAAAGTTAATGTCCTTAAAAGACAAAGAAGAGCAGACACAGAAATGCACTCATCCCATCTCTGTCAAGAAGGAGCCTGCTGCCTATGGACTCTGGCTGTCACATCTTGGAGCAGGCCACAGTGTCACAGTGACACAATGCTCGTGACCAATGGCTGAGCAGAAAGGGAAACAGCCAGAACACTTCTGCCTAAGGTAGGATTCTTCCAGTAGGAAGCCTTTGCTCTGGGGCTCCCAGTGGGCCTGGCTGAGACCATCGCACAACTGCGTTTCTTCAGTCTCAAGCTCTTCCCACCGTACCATCCCTCGTTCTCTCTCTCCCTCCCCAGGTAGCAGTTCAGTAGCACCATCTGGGACTCTTGCTGGCATATTGCTACCACCTTTGTTTTCATAAACATTTCCTCTAATACATTTTTATATACTTTCAATCCTGGCTTGAGCTCTGGGTCAGGAGGCCCAAATGGGCACAGCTGTGTAATGTTCCATATTAAAGGAGAACACAGAATCATGAAAATGTGAGTATCTCTGTCCAAGAAGCTGGGAAATGCTATAGAGGACATTATCAAGTCAACGGATCAATTGGAATATGTATTTAAAATGACAAAACCAATAAATCACTATAAAGTCCCTGAAATTGATAATACGCACCACATTGTTTGTGAGACCTATGGTATCGGAAAATACAGGCTGAATAATTTAGGAATAAAGTGTAAGTGCTGTTTAGCAGTCTCTGTCCTGTGTCGCTTCCTGGAGTCTTTCTATGGATGTCAATCAACACATACTTGGCCACTCAGTTTCTTCAAGTGAGAAATTTTGAGACCCAGAGTTGCAGATAACACACTGACCTAGAGCTCAGAGAAGTAAGCTGAGGTATGAAGCTCAGAATTTGAATTCTGACCTGGCTATAATCCTAGAACTCATTTTCCAAAGAGCAGTAAGTTAGTTGAAGTAGTCCCGGACCACTTCCTTGCTTGTAGTAATGGTATGCAAAACAAAGACATTTGATGATAGTACTTTTCAGTGGGTCAACAGCAGAGAACGGAGGAGAGCACTTCAGATCACCACCACTGTGAACACAGTCATCACCTCTGAAAGGACAGAAAAATCTTCTGCCTTCTCCAGTAACTCTGGGAAGCCAAAGCTTTACCTTCTTTCTGATCAAACTGCTCCCTTGTCAGGAGTTTATAGGAAGGGATTTATTTGAAACATGTTGTTGCTTCAATAGTCATAAATCCTCCCAATATACAAAATTAACAAAAGGAGATCTTGTCGCTAATAATTTTTTTTACCTTCATCTTACCCAGGAAAGAATCAGACTGGATAATGATGGGAATAAGTAGAGTAACCACTCTTCTGCTTCCTGTGCTTTAAAAAATCACCGTTCAGAGCCGGCTGTGGTGGTGCACGCCTGTAGTTTCAGCACTTGGGAGGCAGAGGCAGGCGGATCTCTGTGAGTTCAAGGCCAGCCTGGTCTACATAGTGAGTTCCAGGACAGTTGGGGCTAGAGGCTAGAGGGAGACCCTGCTTCAAAATGACAAAAAAAAAAAAAAAAAAAAAAAAAAAAAATCACAGTTCATAGTCAAAACCTACAGTACCATCTGATGTGGTGCTCAGTGTGTGTAGAGGAAATGCTTAAGATAATTACATTAAAAAGTAGGGGGGTTAAAGAACCTAAGTAAAAGTAAGACTTGTACATTTTACTAGAAATAAAACACCAGTACCAATAAAGTTACCTATGTCTACCACAGTACTTAAAGTAAAAAGGTTAAGAAAACAATGCATTCAAAAAGACTATAAATAGAGTAAATTGCAATCCTTAACTATGTTAAGTAATATACAGGAAGTCAGGCAAAGAGAAATAGAAAACCAAGAAACATTGAAAAGTCATAAATGCAAAAAGCTAGAAATGACTTAAACGTCCTTTTTTAATTGTGGTGCATCCATACCATGGAAGATTCCTCAGCAATAAAAAGAAACAAATTTTGGATGTACACAATTTGCAGGAAATTATGTTAAATAAGAAAAACAATGATCTGAAAAGTCATGTGCTGTAGATTCCATAGCTGTGACATTCTGAAAATGACAAAATTCAAAAATTTAGACAAGAGATTATTGGTTCATATAAGACAAAGTGGAAGAGAGAGAGAGAGAGAGAGAGAGAGAGAGAGAGAGAGAGCAAAAGGAATACACAAGGATCCTTATAATAGGAGTTAAATCTTGTATCTTTGTTCCTTGACAATTGTAGTGGTTTAAATGTGTCCCAAATAGGCTCAAGTATTTGAACACGTGGTCAGTTGGTGGCGCTGTTTTGGGAAGGTCATGGAATCCCTAGGAGGTCTGGCCTTGCTGGACAAAGCATGTCACTAGGGGCGGGCTTTGAGAGTTCGGAGCCCTGTCCCATTTCAAGTTCTTCTTTCTGATTCCTGCACATGCTTGAAGATGTGACTTCTTAGCTTTCTGATCCAGCCGTTTCTACCGCCATGCCTCCTCATCATGATGGATTCCTATTTCTCTGAAACTGTATAATAAACTCTTCCTTCTATAAGTAGCCTGGGTCGTGGTGTTTTATCACAGCAACAGAAAAGTAACTAATACAACTATGAAAGTGGCTACACTGATTTATACATGTGATAAAATTGCATACACTGAAATACATAGACATATACACACAAATAAACACATGTGGAATTGGGGAAATCAGAGTAAAGACTACAAATTGAATCAATGTCAACTTCCTGGTTGTGATCCTGTACTGTAGTTATACAAGATGTAGAAAGTATATGGATGGTTTGAGACCCTCTATACCATTCCCTCCAACTACATGAGAATCTACAATGGTCTCAGAATAAAACTACCTCAAAATAAAAAGTTCATAATACACACTTTAAGCATTTCCTAATATGTTGACATTTACTTTTCCTGTGGAATGGATGCTTATTTTTAAAAATTGTTTATTTTTATTTTATGTGCATAAGTGTTTTGCCTGCATGTATGTAAGTGCACCAGTGCATGCAATGCCCATGGGGACCAGAAGAGGCATCAGAACTGCTGGAACTGGAGTTACAATGGTTTTTAGTCACCATATGGGTGCTAGGAACCAAACCAAACTCACATCATATGCAAGAACAGCCAGTGAGCTTAACCACTGAGCCATCTCCCCAGCCCCTGTAGATGTTTATTCTAACGATTCCATTCCCTTTAGATGCTTATTTTAATGATATCAAATGGAGACAAAGTCTTTTTTTTTAAAAAATATGGAGCGCTTCACGAATTTTCTTGTCATCCTTGCACAGGGACCATGCTAATCTTCTTTGTTTTGTTCCAGTTTTAGGATATGTACTGCCAAAGCAAGCATGACAAAGTCTTTATCTACATGGACAATCACTGCCTGCCTCTCAGGATCTGCCTCAGATCCAGAGGAAGGATATTTTTCTGCAGGCAAGTTTCATGATAGTGTTCAAATTTCACAACGCTGACGGTTGCCTGCTCCACCTAAACTGTCTCTCTCCAGTAGATTGAAAATAAAAGTTAATTCTTATTCAAGGTGACCTTGTCCAACTTGATACCTATTTGTACATTTATCTGTGTTACAGAATGAGACTGCTAGAAGATGGTTTCATTATAATTTTTCCTTTTAGTAAGATGAAAGGGTCTGTTCTTGAAAGGCATGCATAAGGTTCAAACAAGAGAAATACAGAATTAAGAAGGTGTGTGAATCTTCCTTCCTGTGCTTCTTCTCAGTCACTGTGGAAGAGTAAAAGCCCTTGTTTCTGTTAACAATCACAAATATTTACAGCCTTTTCAAGGAGCTTTCGGGCATTACTAGAGCCATAGTGTAGACCTCAAACTCTTGAGCCCTTCAAAGTCATGAAGAATTTAGTTAGTTCACAAAGATGAAACCACGCAGTAATGGAGTTCCCCCTCTGCTTCCAGGCTGCAACCACAGGTAGCTCTTAAAAATCAATTTGTGATTCTGGACAAATGATCTAGACTAGGCTGGGAACCCAGAACAGAAGCAAGTAGGAAGAGATAAGCAGTTAGAAAGTTCTAGTTATTGTTAGAACACTATTTAATTACACTAGACCACTTCTAAACTAAAAAGGTATGATGAAGTATAAAATAAACATTCTTCACTCTTTGAGATTCTTCTTTGAATGACTGAAAGATTTCTGAAATTAATACAATCAGTAAACTTGCCTTTAAATAACCTGTGGGCCAGGATAACAAAAGATCTATTTAGAATTTCCTTGCATGCCTCTCAGTGGTTTAGGAAGTTAGAAATGTATATATTTGCAAGATTACATCTATTTACTTGAAGGTTCCTTAAATTCTAAAACTAAGTACTTAAAATTTATAGTGTGGAGGAGAGGATATACAGGAACTTCCTATATTGCCTGTTTAATGATATATAAACCCAACTTTTTTCTAAACCAGTCTATTAATTACAAAGCATAACAAAAACCAAACAACAATCAGAAAGGGCTTCTAGGAGCTGGTAGTTGGGGTTCATGCCTGTGATGACCCTTCAGGAAGCTGAGTAGAGAGACCACAGGTTTGAGGCCTACCTGGGCTACATAGTAAGATTTTGTCTCCAAAAAAAACAATGTAAAATGTAATACATAATAATATAATAAATGGCCTCTAAGGGCATGAAGCCATGGTGAAGGCTACATAATTTCCTTATTTTGAGTACTCATACCCTAGATTCCTCCTCTTTCAAGCAAATATAGCAAAACCTCACACCTTCTGTCCCTACAGAAACTTTGCTCATCTATCTTGGAATAGGTCTTCTAATGGAAGAGGGAAACAGTTACTATACAAAGAGGTCCTGAGACTGTCATACAGGGAAAAGGAGGCAAACCAAGAGGGTTCTCCCTCAGGAGAACAAGATGTGGCTGGTGGACTAAAATGGGTTGTTCCAGAACAGAAGACCCTCAGTAAAGACCCCTGGGCATCGTGCCTTCTTGCCTTCAGTAGTCAAAAAAATGACCATGTCCACAGGAACTAAAGAAGAAAAAAGGCATTCTGTAGTGGCATGTGGAACATTTTGCATCAGAAAGAGGGCAGACAAGACTGGCAGATGGTTCTGTGGCCCGAGGCCAGGTCAGGAAACACTGGTGCTGCCAGACAGAGAGGAATGTGTGGGAAAGACAGCAGTTCTTAAGCACCCATCCCTGAAGGATCCCCTCCATCTGAGCAGAGGGAAGGACTGCGTGACACAGATGTTCCCACAGGTCACGGGCAAGGGGAACAGAAAAATCAATTCGCTACAGAAGGACATCCCAGCTCAATCTTATGACTGGGATGGCCTAAGGGAAATACCTGTTATGTAAGGAGTCACTGACATGATTCACCAAATCAGTGTTACTAAAACTCTCCCTCCTTTGTCATAAAAAATCCCCACTAATTTTTTTAAGTAAACATACTTTCAGAGAGTCAGATGATGCAACTGACTTCAGAGTGTCAAAATTGTGAGACTGCCATGTTCTAGCTTCCTCACTTAGAAAGCTGAGAAGACTTTTCAAGGACATTAAACCATTTGGACATTAAATCCTGAGGTGTCTGCCTCGGTTATACACCCAGATCTCATGATCCTAGGCAAGAAGATTCCTCCAAGATGTCTTGTAACTGTGAAATGGGGATAATACCTCCTCGGGAGCAGCCACCACACCTCTCTGTTACTGGTTAGCACTTTCAGAGCTGTGTAAGCATAAAGCGAGAGAACTTCAAATTGAACAGAACACAGCTGAGATGATGCTAACATATAACATAAAACCTCAGACTTTTAGAGTGAATCACACAGGACATCTCAGAAATGTCAGTTAATCCCATTTCCCCAATCCAAAAAGGCCTAGAAGGGTAGCACGGTCATTTCCTTTCACCAATGCATGGAGGAAGCAGCATCTGGGGGTTTCCAGCTTCTTTCACAGTTCAAGGGTACAGCAACAATACTGGGATTCCCAGCAGTAACTGTGGTAGCCCAGGCTCCAGGAATCTCTATGGTGGATGTGTAGGAGTGCTGATAATGCTTCCAAGTACAGGAAGCCATGTGAAGATCTGGTTGCTGGTCTCTGTGCTGTTTCCCTGAGTAAAACTTGCATAATAGCTCAAGCCAAGGTCTTAGACCAAACTCCAAACTCTCTTCTCCAGGTTTCCTGCAGTGCCCAAGAGATGGGTTATGGCTTCCAATCAGCCAGGTCCTGTTGCCTTTAAATGAACCCAGCTCACCTAAACAAACAGGAGGTACAGAACATGCCTGCGGGCCATGGGCACCCATCCCTGGAATTTGTCTAGACTACTTCCCCTAGTGAGATTAAGAAATTTGCCCAAGGACACACAGCCAGCAATTGGCAAAACTGGGATTTATATCTGAGTGTGCCAACTGCCCAGCCTGTACACAGACGATGGAATTGTCACCGGGTTCCCAAGGTTTCCTTCCGTGGGAAAATAATTATAACAGTTTGATTTGGCAGGTGACTTGGTCCAAGCCAAGAACACCCGTATTCAAGAAGCTAAATATAAAACATGCAAAGACTCTCAGGCCCAGGTGACTCTGCATTTTAAGAGTTGCCATGTTATCTGCCAGAACATAGCTCCTCTGCCCACATTCCAAATGGCAGAGGTCTCCAGTTACTAAACAGCATTGAAACCAGTCACTATGTTCACTGCAATTTACACAGTGTTGTTTGGGATTAAAGAGTAACAACAAAATATATTTCCTGTCTTCTAGCAACTCAGGTCTAAGGGGCTGGAGGTGAAGTGCAGTTATAGAAAATCAAACTAAGGTGCAAATATGTTTTTCTGCCCAGCTTAAGGTAGAAGCCACGAGAGAAAACTCAAATCCTATAGGGGATAGGTACTAACAAAATGCTGTTTTCTGAAGTTCCCAAAGCTCTGTGCCCTGAAGTTAACCTAAGATCACATAATAACAACTTGTATATCAGTCATTTTACTTCAGTACAAGTTGCCTGGAAAAAGTTGTGACTTGTTATTCACATAAGCTCCTCTTTCTTCTGTTTTTAGAAGTCTCCTCCACCATTGGTTTTTGTTTTTTTCTTCCTCCAAGCATTCTTGACATGTTAAGACTTAGCTCAGATCTTTTTGAGAACAGTGTAATTGGCAGGAATGTGATCAAGGGCCCTAGTCACTCGGAATGTACACATGATTTACGTGGCCAAGTTATGTTGGTTTCAGTGGCATACTCTCCAGTCACGTAGATGCAGTTTGAAGATTAACATGCAGACACACACACAAAAGATTTTTTTTTTCAGGTTGTTACAAAAATATAGTGAGACCATTCTGCTAAGCTTGTGTCAGCACATCCAATCTAGCCTTGTTTTGTCAAGTCTTTCAGAGCTGGCTGGTCTGATATTCAGGAGACAGTACCATAAGACCATTTTGATTAGATTTTTGCAAGTTTCTTTGTGTGTGCTGTCTGCTCATTACCTGATGACCAAGAAAGGTTGCACAATTCTTCACTGCTGTGTTTCTGAAATAAAATAGGACTATCTTACCTGTCAACCAGAAAAAGGCTTAGTATTGTTATTTAGGGATCAATTACAAAAATCAGTTGGTTTGATCCTTTATATATGATAGCCATTTGAGTTACATAAACATAGACGGTATGAGATTTTAGTTTCCATTTTCATGAAATGTGAAGGTGCTATACATTTTTTTCTGACTCTCTTTTACATGATCAAGTGTTGAAGTACTCTCTAGAATCTCAGTTTAAAGAAAATCTTACAAGACCATATTTCCACCTTCAAGTGATATGGCTCACTCAGGAACTCTGTAATTTAGAGACATATGGGCCACCGCTTTTATACAATTACCCTAAAGTACACAGAAATTATCTTTGTAACTTTAAGATTTAGTGTGTTCATGGAGTTTTATTCTGTCATAAAGAAAAACAAAATTATATGATTTGCCAAAAATTGGATGAAATTGGAAGCCATCATGTTAAACAAAATAAGCTGGACTCAACAGCAAATATCATGTTTTCTGTAATATATAGGTGATACACACATACCTATGCTTACATACACATAAATGACATAAGCGTTTAAGTGGGACTATTGGGGGGCAAGATGGGAACAATGGGAGGATAAAAAATGCAAAGCACATGATGGACATGTATGAAAATATCATAATGAAATCTATTATTTTACACACCAGGTTTTTTAATGACTCTGCTAAAGGGAAAAAAGGCTTGGATGTGCTTTTAGAAATGGAGTGACAACATGTCCACAGATGGAAGCATTGGCTTGATTTCTTCAGGCTGCACAGCAAATTTCAAGGCAAATTGGCATAATGAAAAGTGCCTGGGCTCTGAGTCAACAGACCTAGGGTTAGTATCAGTTCTGCCACTGGGTAACACAAGCATATTGTATCAACCTTGGCTTCTCCAACCACTAACTAGTGAAAATTACACTTCATTTATAAAGAGTTCAAGTGTTTAAGCTTCGTTCATTTACTTCCTCAATAAATATTTGGGGGACATTTATTGTATGTCAAGCTCATCAGCCTGAGCTGCACACAGCCTTGCTCTGGTGCAGCTCAGGCAAGAAGATAAGTTTGAATCACATAATGAGCCAAATAAAAGTTTAAAAAAAATAGAATTACAAAATGATAAGTGCCACAAAGCAAAAGTATGGGCTACTTTGAGAGCATTGAGCTAAATCTGAAGGATGAGAGAACTTTAGGAAGACAGAGTTGGGAATGCTTCACTGGGAATGGGAAAGCTTTCCAAGCAGAGAGAGTGGCACGTGTAAAGATCCTGCAGCAGGGAAAGTGCGGCATCTGAGATGAGTGGAGGGGGCTGTGTACCTAAGGGAGGTGAGGTCGGGGCAAGAGATGGTAGAATCTTACAGGTGCAGTGATCCCATTAATAGCATTCCCCTTGACTCTCAAACATGTCCCCAT
This sequence comes from Nannospalax galili, assembly GCF_000622305.1. NCBI lineage: Eukaryota > Metazoa > Chordata > Mammalia > Rodentia > Spalacidae > Nannospalax > Nannospalax galili. The sequence continues at coordinate 1,587,324 of NW_008360323.1, read as the reverse complement.
TTGGATAATTCTATGATCATAATACTATAGGCCATGTGAATCATTTTCACTCTTACCTTGAAAATAGTAAAGACTATTAAGCGTGGAACAGCATAGTAAGGGCATGAATGTAGCAATGAAGATGTAGAGACTAGACCACTGTTTCCTCAGGTCTGTCTATAAGTGCATTTTGCACCAGTCTCTTGTGGAACTGTGGCCTAAAAAGAGCAGAACTGGCATTTTATCCAGGTCTGACACAGATAAGTATCGTTCACAAGTTGGCCCTGAATAAAGTTTAATAACCAATTTTAAGTTCCATCTAGAGCAGCATTCTTCAGAGAAACAGGTATATATTAAGGGGGGCATCAGGGAGAAGTAGATCAATTTTAAGAAAGGGTTCACAAGATCATGAAGTCGAAGAGGCTGAAGAATGCAGAATTTTCAGGCGACCCCAGAGGACTTGCAGTCTAGTCTCCAGACAGTCTTCTAGCAGAACTCAAAGATCTTTGGGGGAAGGCCAATCTTTTTTCTCTTCAGGCCTTCTCCTGATGGGATAAGGAACACCCAAGTTACAGGAGTAATCTGCTTTATTCAATGTCTATAGACTTTAATATTGATCACAGCCAAAGATACTTTCACAGAAATATCCAGAATAAGATTTGACTATTGGTCTGATTAGCTTGTCAGGGACAAGTGAACACACACAATGAACCATCACAAGTGTCTTTTGGCCCAGGTGGATGAGTTAGCTTTTGACCTTAGAGTTTGAGGGGGTCTGTTTCTTACTTGTGAGGACAGAACATTCACTACTGTAGATTCTCATGGCACTTCTATGTGGGACACAAGCTCCACTGAGATGGTTTCTTTTTAAAATATTTTATTTATTATTTTTATTTTATGTGTATAACTGTATTGCCTGCATGTATGCAAGTGTACCCATGTAATGCAATGCCCACAGAGGTCAGAAGAGGGCATTGGATTCCTTTGGAAGTGGAATTATGGATGGCTGTTAGCCACCACGTGGGTGCTGGGAATTGAACCTGGATCCTCTGTAAGAGCAGCTAGTGCTCTTAGCCACTGATCCCTGAGATGGTTTCTGAACACACAAATCAAAATTTTAGAATAGGCACAAGTGGGCTTGGTGCTCCTTAGGATTCCTACCTGCCATAGATCTATGTGCCACACAGTCCAAGGTAGACTGGTAAGAGGTTCTGGAAGCAACATGTTTGGGGGACCTCCCTCCTTGACTACTTCCCATATTGAAGTAATAAGGCAAGAACTGTTTGCTTTTCAAGGAAATTCCATCAGGGAAATATTATCTTTAGAACCTCACAATTTCAACAAGGAAGTTAGAAAGGCCAACAAATAAGAGCTGAAACTTCCTCTACACTCATTAAAAAACAAAAGGAAAGAAATTGAGAAAATACCTTATGTAAGTGGCTTGCCTGATATCTCTGGACATCTCTGAAGAGGCAGGAGTCTTATGCTATAGTCAGGGAGGGTAGGCTGCAGAGCAGAGCGGGCTGCCTGTATTTGTGAATCCAAGTTATAACTTCCCATTGGTATAACCACTTAAGACTTTAATTCATAAAATTTCCCTATTTCCAAGTGTGCTGGCATGCATCTTTAATCCCAGCACTCACTCTGTGAGTTTGAGGATATCCTGGTCTACATAGGGCGTTCCAGGCCAATCTGGGCTACACAGTAAGACCCTATCTCAAAAACAATCACCACCACCAACAACAACAAACACAAACCCCCCACAAAACAAAATCTTTTCCCTAGTGCTCATGACAGGGAAAAGAAAGCTATTCTCTATTCACATGTCCGGGTAGCCCCTTATTCAACTAAGCAGGGGGATAAAAATCAGAAATATAGAGGATAGAGGAAACTTTCTGAAGACATTCAGTCTAAGCCGTAGCTACTATGTCATTTTCTTTCTTTCTTTTTGTCTTTTTAAAAATAACTCAAAGAAGGACAATGTACTTAATAAAGGCAAGAAAAAGTTTCCAAGGACAAAAATTGTACAGATACCTGATTTTGAGCTTTCCTTTAGACAGAGCAAGAGGCAATAGGCTGACTCAGCAAGAATAACTGGAGCTAGTTAGAGAGAATTGAGAACAATAGAGCCACAGAGCAATTGGGGCTGGAGAGGTAGCTCAGCAATTAAGAGCACTGGCTGTTCTTGCAGAGGACTCGGGTTCGAATCCCAGTACCCACATGGCAGCTAACAACTGTCTATAACTCTAGTTCCAGGGTATCCAATGTCCTCTTCTGTCCTCCACAGGCATTGCGCAACACAGGTGCACTTATATACATCTGGGCAATACACTCATACACAGAAAGTAAAAATAATAAATAAATTTTTAAAAAAGAACTATAGACCAAGAATGTCTAGGAGAGAATGTGCACTCTGCATTCTGAAAAGGCCAGAGTAACAACAGATGGATTTTAAGCAGCAGTAGGATTAAGATACACTGAAGTGCTGACAAGACCACTTAATGCGTCTCTCAGCAAGGGTCGCAGCCTGTATCCCAGGAGTCAGCTGCTCAAGCCTATAACTGTCCAGGAGCACTCTTGGACGTCCAGCCTCCAAAAGTATGAGAAACATTCTCTGTTCTTTAAGCTGCCCAGCAGTACTTTGTTATGGCAGCTCTTGTCCACTAAGTCAAAGATCAAGCTCCAGATTGGAAGGAACAGGAGATGAGTCAGGATCAGAAGTCTAGTGAGGTCAAATGAATAGCTAAGATGCCCTATGCACTAATGTATAGTTATGCACAGTGTATAGTTATTGCGAGCTCTGAAATCTAAGTCAGAGGATCAGCTAATACACAGTTTAGTTTGGATCAGAATAGGGTTTATATAATTTTTACCAGTCATGTGACCTTCAGCAACTTTTTGCATTGCTTTTCTCATTTGTAAAATATGGATAAAGGCAGTTACTATTCACTGTGAAGATTTAATAGAGTTCAGCACAGTGCCTGACTCATAGAAAACACTTACTTAGATGATACAAAGCAAGAAAATGTGAGAGTAGACAGGACACGATCACCACTCAGCAGCTTACAAGGGCAGCAGACACAGGCAGAACACAGCACCAGTGCCAGCCCAGTGGTGGGGGCTCAGAAATGCTTCACTACCACGGCCACAACATTATAAAATGGTTGGATCCAGATCAGGACCGACTGTTTGCTATCTGTTCTAAGAAGCCTTGCTGATAGGCGAACTAGTCATTGTTGTAGCAGAAAACAGATGGCTCACTCAAAGTGTGTGACAGACAGAGGAATGATGGTTAAGGAAAGCCAACAAAGGGTGGAAAGCATCCCTAGACTCACATGAAAAGGAGGCTGCCAGCAATCGGAAGCCTGAAGGCTAGGGGAAGGGAGTGGTGGCTGGGTGCTAGTGCAACCTGCACTGCTCCAACAGGAACTATGGCAGTTCTGGAGGAACACAGCCAGTAACAACCTAAGGCCTGGCAGGAAGGGCAGTGGGGGATACATGATCCATCTCTTTCCTGCTTCCCTCTGATTTCTCACCAGTCCCACCCATTAGCCAGACCCAAGCAGAAGTCACCCATTAGCCAGACCCAAGCAGAAGTCTGAGGCAAGGAACTCCAACTAAGGAAGTAAAACAATCATCCTCACAGGGCCCAGAGTGGAGAAGGGTGGGGCATGAACCTGGAGGGGGACACAGAGCACACAGTGAAACTTAGCAAGGGAAAAGGCATGTACTATCCACCCAGAAGGTGAAGGTCTTTGGAGCTCTGGTTTTAGAATTCAGTCTGGGTCTTGGGGTATGGTGTGGGGAGGGAGGCTTTTCACTACAACTGCAGATTCATCAAGGCAGAAACAAGCTAAGAATTCCTTTGTCTTTTCAGGGACTTGAGGGTCTTCCTAGCTCCTTTATCCCACAGACCTCTTTCTCCTACATTCCTCGTGTGTGTTCCTGCCTGGGTGGCTGCTTCCCCGGCCCTTCATCTTGTTGGGTTTAAATTACTTTCCAGAAGTTCTCTTTCCAAGTGAGCTCTAATGAACATGTTCTACTATACCTTGGAACAAGTTTGACTTTAAATTTTGTAGCATCTGTTGCATACGTAAACATAATTCAGAAAGAAAAATGACCCTGAAATCTGCTTCATCTTTAACCTGGGTCTTGAATGCACCACTGTGTTTTCAGCTAGAGTCATTGAAGAGTAATGGGACTTTGATCGTTTTCATCTTGGAATGTATTGCGAAGATGTTGACTTTGGGATCTAGTCCTCTTGCCTCCACCCCACCGGATATGCTCTCATAAGTCTTGTTGACATTAATGAATAGTTTTGTGTGCACAGTACAAGGATACGAGACACAACCGAGGGGTCAGAATAGCGACTTCTTCCTTGAAACATGAGTGAGAAGCTTTGTCCAACAAAGGAATCAGGGCAATAGCAATGTGCGCTATTACTTTTTCTTTATTCTATAAAGAGACACTGCAAGTTCACTTAATTAGCAGACTCGTGTGGATCAGGTTCAGAAGAGGCCTTCCCGTTTTCGAGTAGGAATCTAACAGCACAGCAAACATATGCATTTTTGGCTGCATTTCAAGCCATATTTATTAACTAAGTGCTAGGGTGGAGATGGTTTTCTTGCCAACAGGATTCATAGGACACAGCACTTGAAAGCACATCAAGGAACGGAGCATTTCTGTGACAAGCACAATCACTGCCTGTAACTCGGCCGGAGCCGGTGCTGTCAGCACTAACCGCATAAACCGCAGGCTAACTGAAGAACTTCAGGCACCTGAGATTAAACACAGCCTCCCAGTATTACGAGGTGCTGGGACGGAGCCTCACAGCCACTTGAACATAGAGAAAATAGCAGCTGGCCAGATGAAGACCATTTCCGACTTCTCCCCACCATTTTGGGCACAGAGATCTTCCTGGAGCTGAACTCTCTCATATCTTGTTGTTGGAAAGGAATAGCCTATTCACCAACACGCTTACTTTATTCCACACACCCTTTGCAAAACAACATTTTTGGAAGAAATCCAATGACCTATGAAACCAATGCAGGGAATACGCCAGGTAATTAAGACATAAGCAGGTTTTCTTTGGTGCCTTGCCGCCTCTGCCCACACTCCCTCCCAGCTCTGCCTGCTTCCAAAGTCAGAAATCCTCCCTGTCTCTCAGGCAGCAGTCCCCCTCCCCCGCAACTCCTTGTAGTGTGTGAAGACTGGGAGGCTGGAATAAAAGGGTTCATGTCAGGTGACAAAGCTGGCACATGTTAAACACTTAGCATTATACAGCCACCCCTTCAGAGTGCTCCAAATCCATCAGTCATCATGGAAAAATTAGAAGCTTTACTGGGTTCCTGCCTCTCCAAACAGATCTTCTCAGCTCCTTAATGCGCTCCATAATTCAGCATTTGCGAACAGAGCCTCAGACCAACAAGACGGTCTCTGTAACACACTGTCAGGCAACTGGGAAAAGGCAGGGAGGAACAAGTCAAAACAATCAGCAATTTCATTAAGGGGATAAGATGAATCTTGAATGATGCCCAAGTCTGACTCACACTGTCAATTATATATGATCTCTGTGAGCAGGCCATTTTCTCAACTCACTGAAACATCTGCACATTTCAGTGGGCTGAGCTTTACCCCGTCCACTGCCCCCTGGCTGTTTTTGTTGTGGATTATGTAATGCTTTGAGTGATGCAATAAGAATGCTTTCTACCTGTGCTTTGTACATGATGGTGTCCAGTGATTAGGGCAATAGGCTAACTGGCTCAGAATCTTGGATTTTAAGACCCTAATTTTCTCTGTGACCTTAGGCCGATTTCTTCCCCTCTTCTAGCATCCGCTATAAAATTGAGGTGGAGCAACTATGCGTGCCTTTGTCATCACTGGATCTGAAACACACCGTTACTACCATGGAAACAAGTACTAGTCCTTGAGACAAATAACCAGGAAGATTCAGGCTAAGATTCCTGGAAAGTACACGGTGGGCATTACTTCAAACATCAGAATATTGCCTTTATGATTTATCTTTACGTTTAGCTATGTAAGAAGCTGCACTCATAAGTGACAGTGCATGCCTGTTATCAAAACACTTGGGGTCAGGGAGGGAGTAGAGAAAGGAGGATTAGGAATTCAAGGTCAGCCTGGGCTACATGAGACTCTGTCTCAAAAAACTAATAAAAATTTTCTTAAAAACTAAGTAAAAAGGAACTTATCCTTTATCTACCCATGTCAAGAAGAGCAAATGGAATTAAAGAGATCTTGGAGATAAAACACGGGCTTTGTTAAATGCTAATAAAGTCACACTGCACCCCCAAATTTATTTCTCAGGATCAATGAAAATTATGCTATGAAAACACTAGAAGGAAATGGGTTACTATTTTTTATAACCTTAGCGCCTTTCTACAGCTGTTATAAAATCCAGATGCCACAGAGGGAAATCTGAAGAATTTACTACAGAGAAACTGTAAAACTTCCTTAGAACAAACAGACATATGGGGCTGGAGAGATGGTTCAGCAGTTAAGAGCACTGGTTGCTCTTGCAGAGGACTTGGGTTCAAATCCCAGCACCCACATGATGGCTAACAACTGTCTATAAAATAAAAAATAAATAAAATATATTTTAAAAGAAAAAATAGACACACATAAAGCCAATATGTCAAAGAACTGAAGGCAGTGCTTGCATTTTACATACCAGAAAAGACTAATGTCTCTAGCTTATGAGGTGCTTTTTAAAAATCAATACAAAAATTATGAATATAAAAATGAGCAAAGGATATAAACAGGCAATAAAGAAAAAACAAAGATACAAAAGACCAACCTAAATGGAAAGATTTGCAGTCTTATTCATAGTGGATACACACTAAAATAAGATTGATGTAACGTACCTTTACCTTTCAGATTGACAAATGTGCCAGTGTTTCTGAAGCCCTGACTGGTGTCTCATGGACCAGTAAGTTTTCCATATCTTAATGGTTTGAGTTCATGCTAAACAAAGTTTATAAGTAGGCAAGCTATATCAAGATTCACTTATAAATGCAATGATTCCCTTTCTAAGAATTTGTTTTGTAAGTATGCTCCCAAAAGTATATAGAGATTGTTTACTTTAGCATTGTTGATAATAACAGAATCCTGGGAATATCCACATACTACAATTGTCTGGGCCATAGTGGAGCTATATTTGAAACAAAGCAAACTAATGAAATGAAAGAAACAGGATCCAAAATAGTAAGCACAGTACACATTCTCATGGAAATTAAGGACAGGATCTAGGGGCTGGTGAGATGGCTCAGAGGTTAAGAGCAGTGGCTGCTCTTGTAGAGGACCTGGGTTTGATTCCCAGCACTGACATGGCAGCTAACAACCATCCAGGGGCTCCAACACCCTTTTCTGGTCTCTGTGGGCTTTGCAGGACATGGGTGCACTGACAGACATGCAGGCAAGACACTCATACAAAGAATAAAAATAAATAAATTTTAAATTTTTTAAATAATCCATAATATTCAAGTATGTGAGTGTGCCTGCGTGTGTGCGCACGTGTGCACGCGCATGAGTATGTGTATACATGTGTGTGCATATGTGTGTGTGCAAGTGTAACTTGCATGGACTTTTCTTATTGTCTTAGAATCTGGGCTGTTTCAACACTGACAACAGTAAATGACATCGTCTTGCATCTTCTAATAGTGGTGTTATGTATTATCCATTCAGAGCTTTCTAACAGGTGAAGGAAACCCTATACAGTGTCTCTGAGCTCATCATTCACATCCAGTCTCTATCTAAGAGAATATTAGAGGTTGACCAGAAGAGAAGAGCTTAGATAAGGGTTATTCATACTGGAGTCTGAGCTCCATGGAGTTCCAGGCATCCAGTCGGAGGCGGAGTAGGATGCCGAGTAACAGAGGAAAGAGAACATGAAGAGAGAATGGAGGCTCATCAGAGGGAGAAAAGGCGGCTCTCACCCCTCAATTCTTACCAGGCTTTGTACACTCAGAGTTTGCTACATGCCATTGCTACAACAGCATGGCGAAAATAAACAGATTGACCCATGTTCCCTAGAACTTGATGTCCAGACAAAGGGTGCATTAGTTACTTGTCTTGTGGGTAGGATAAAAATACCTGACAAAAGCAACCTAAGGAAGAAAAGATTTATTTTGCCTTAGAGTTCAAGTGTATAATCCCTCATGGAAGGGAAAGCATGGTGGAAGGAGCTTGAGGTATCTGGTCACCTGTATCCACAGTCAGGAAGCAGAACAGTGAGTGTTGGTGTTCAGCTCCCTTTCTCCAAGACCCCAGCCCACGGAGCAGTGCTGTTCACATTTAGGGTGAGTTTTTCTACCTCAATTAACTTTATTTTAAAACTCTTCATACCCATGCCCAAAGATTTGTTTCCATGGTGATTCTAAATCCCATATCAAGTCAGCAATAAAGATTAATCATCACAACTCCACTCTTCATCAACTCTCCATCTACCCAAACATATCACCTTAAAGCCATAACTTCCAACCCTTTTTTAGGATTAACCATCACAGAGGGTGTCAGAAATGACCTGCTATGATAGAGCAAAGAGAGAAGGCTGTGGTGGGCGCAAGATGTTTTTCAAGGGTTCTGTGGAACAAGTTTTCATGCTTTTCGATGGACCAAATTATATCCCAGAAAGTATACCTATACCATGGAAAAGACCTGGCCCCAGATTATGGCTTGCTGAGGCAGGACAACCCCAGGAGAGCTGGGAAGGTATAAAAGTCTACTTGAGGGCTGGAGAGATGGCTCAGCGGTTAAGAACACTGGTTGTTCTTGCAGAAGACCGGGGTTCGAATCCCAGTACCCACATGACAGCTAACTGTCTGTAACTCCAGTTCCAGGTGATCCGATGGCCTCTTCTGTCCTCTGCAGGCATTGCACAACATGGGTGCACTTACCTACATGCAGGCAATACACTCATACACATAAAATTAAAAAAAAATAATAAAAATAAAAAAAAGTCTACTTGAGAGTCATTAGAGGTGAGGCTAAATCTTCTACAAGACACAGTTCAAGGAACAGAGAGCAGAAGTCCCTGATTGGACCTAGAGAGTCTCTGAAAAAAACTACAGAGCTTTCCCATACAGGGAAAATCCAACCCTGGATATCTACCACACAGGGCATAGCTGACTACACTGCCCAGTTTCAGCAAGACCTTTTCCTTTTCTCCCTAGTTTGTTTTGTTTTGTTTCTGTTTCTAGGGTTTTTTAGATAATATTTCATGCTAGCCCAGTCTGGCCTGGATTTGCAGCAATCCTCCTGCCTCATCCTCCTAAGCTATTGGGATTATAGGCACGAGGCACCTTATCCCACTAAAACTTTGTCTTTTTACGTTGCCTCCTGCCTCTCACTCTCTCCTGAAGGATCCAAGTTTTGGTGAGATCCAAGGGGAGTGGAAAAGCAAGGCTGGGGATAGGAAAGTCAAATACCAGGGCCCCTTTCTTCCCATGGGCTTCTGAGCCAGGCCAGGTCTAACCTCTGGGAAGGAAGACACTATAAACAAAATGTAAGAAGGAAGTCTTGATTTTAGTCAAACTGACCTTTCTTTTTTTTTGAAAAAAAAAAAAGAGTTAGCCAGCCAAGGTGGTACATGCCTTTAATCCCAGCACTCGGGAGGCAGAGGCAGGTGGATCTCTGTGAGTTCAAGGCCAGCCTGGTCTACATAGGAAGTTCCAGGACAGCTGGGGCTATAGGGAGACCCTGTCTCAAAAACACCAGGGGGAAAAAAAAAAGTTTACTTATTTATTTTTATTTTATGTGTATGTGTGTTGCCTGAATGTATGTAAATAAGTGCACTTTTGTTATGTAATGCTCACAGAGCCAGAAGAGGGCATTGGATCCCTGGAACTAGAGTTATAGACAGTTGTTAGTGGCCATATGGGTCCTCTGCAGGACTCCGGTCCTCTGCAAGAGCAGACAGTGTTCTTAGCTGCTGAGCCATCTCTCCAGCCTCATCCAATAGAGCTTTAAAACTATGAATGTTTTAGCATGTAGACAGGTTTGTAAAAGCTTCAGGATCTGCCCAAGATACTGTCCAGGAGCTGTGCCAAGAGAGCCCCAGAGTGAATTTAAAGGGTTGAGTTAGAGCAAGCAAGAAGCTACTTATTCCAATTCTCTCCATCTCATCCATTCAATGTACAAGTTACATATCTGCTGAACACTCTCAAAAGGGTCAACAAGAAGCCACTAACTGTGTTTCAAGGTAGGTGGTTGGGGGAAGTGAATGACGTTCATAAATATATTCATTCATACTTTGGGCACCTTCTTCAAATTATTCAACATTCAAGATGTTTTAATTATAGAACTAATACACATCTTGTACCCCAATGAATTCATGGAAACACTTTCCTAAGGCATTTAGAGTATCCTTTCCAGAACCATCTCCTTCAACTTTCACACAATTAACTACCATAACCTACTCGGCCTAACTGGCTAGTACTAAGTAGAGTTGTCTGGATGTCTACTTGTCTCTTATAACACATTAGAACCTTCTGGCATCTATCCATGAAGCTTGTTAAAGAACACAGCAACCCTGAAAGGGAGACCCCAGATAGCCAGTGCTATGGTAGCCAGTCTTCCCTAATCAAGGGCACCCAAGAGCATTCCTTAAGCCTTGACCAACTGTTGTTAGGGATTCTGACACATACATGAAGTATGTGCATCCCAATCCATTCCTTAAGCCTTGACTGACAGGTGCTGTCAAGACTCCTAACACACATGCTAGGTAGCAGAAGGAGGTCCTGGTATGAACAAGCTCAGGTCTAGAGAGCTCAATGTCTGTCACGGGGATGCTAATTCATTCACCTGTCACTGTCAGTCAACACATACTGAGAGCCAGTATTATGATTGATTATTATTACCATGCCATGATGAAGTAAATTAAAAAAAAAAACTGACAAGGCTGAGTAAATAAAATTTTCCTTCAATGATCCTTTTGCTGAAGATCTATTTGGTTGATACTCTGTAGCCTTTCCATGTCAAGACAATGATCTAGATGGTCTGCATCTTAATAAATGTTCATGCCTATGGTAAGGCATCTTGTTGCCTTCAAAGTAATGGTCTAGAATGAGCTGCTCACCTAATGGTTCTGTCAAAAAGAAAGAAGGACTTCAGAAAAGGCTTAGCTCGGAGGTCTCCATCCCAGCCAAGGATCCCAGCCTTTGAGGGATAGTAGCCATATAAACAGACCATCTCAATGGGCACATTTCTGTTCCCCTTACACAGAAGGAGACTTTGTGAATCTTATTGCCTTAACTTCTCCAAAAGCTATGGGTAGAGAGTCATAGACTCCAGGCTCCAGAGAAACAACCAAAGAATTCTCATTTGCTCCAAGGGACACAAATGAGATCATCAAGAAAAGTGAGGGCTGCACTGCTACCCTGCCCTGTCCCCAGGGTATGCCCTTTTGGGGTTTCACCTCAGTGTTACCAGGGGTTGATCCCAAACTGAGTCATCCTTTCCCCAGAATTATAGAACCAATAATACCACCAACGGCCTACTGAGCATTGAGGCCAAGAACACAAAAGAGAGATAGACTTACAAATCACCTCTCATCCTATTGGGGTCAAGAGGTTATTGAAACAGCATAAATGAAACACAGGAGAGGGATGAGCTGAAGGGGGAGGAATAGTCATGCCTTTTCTGAAAACTGATGGTGGTTTTCTCAGAGCTTAGACACTACCTTTTTTTATCCCTGTTCTGGCTCTTCTATTGTCAACTGTCAGGGTACTTGAAGGGAGGAGCCATTTTGGCATGCAGATAGAATGACAATAAAGTTAGAGGTTGTCTGGCGGTCACCCACTGTGGCAGCCACCTTTTTTCTAATCAGTTTTGGCTAGCCCACCCAAACAGGAACTTCTGGCTTTCAAGTGTCCTGTCCTCAAAACTGAACAAGATTAGGTTAGCAGGACGTTGTCTAGGCCTCTTCACAATCAACCACTACTCCACTGTATCTGTCAAGTTGGTTCTTCTTAGTGGTTGTCATCCACTCTTGGGGCTGCAGAGCAAGATAACAGCAATCCAAGCACCGCCAATGAGAAGAGCCCTAAAGGGCTGTCTGGGAGTCAGCTGTGCAAGCTGAAAAAGGCAAAACTCGAGACTCACTTCTGGCAGTCACCCAAATGACAGCCTGAATGGGCACCCTGGCAGGATGACACGGGTCATGAAGGCAGGGCAAACAAGCAGGAGGAATGAAGGTGGCAATGGGTCCTGGAGAAAAGAGTAGGTCATGAACTAGATGGTTTAAAAAGCAGAGGCAAAAAAGAAAGAAGGAAACAAAATTGAAAAGAAAAAGGGGAAAGGAAAGAAACCTAGAAATGAACTTCTTGTGAAGGAAAAAGCTAGCTGCTTTTCTTGGTGGGATCTTGGGTGTCTGGATCTGTGAGGTCATGCTGTTGGGCTCTCTGAAGGTAGAGAACTGATTGACAAGATAATTAACCTGGATTTTGGAATGCGCACGTGAAGATAACATAGCTCTCTCCGGCCAGTTACCACAGGACTGCCAGGAAAGGAAGTTGTGCAAGACTGAAATGTAACAATTAATTAACAATGCAAAAGAGCACACTCTGGAAGGGAGGGCCAGGAAGCTCTCGCAAGCTTATAAATTATTCCTGCCTATTGAGTGCTAAAAGCACAAGTTCTAGACATAAATAAATAATATATTCCTGTAAATAATTGAAAACACAAAGAAAATTACATAAGCTGAAACCAAATCTAAATTTAGCAAGGCCCATGGCTTTTAGAACCCTTACACTTTATGCTTCTCTCTAACCCCAACACCATGTCTGGGGGAAAAAAAAATCAAGATGAGAAATCTTTTACTGTATCACACAAGACTGGCACCGCAGTTCCTTTCTCTGGCTTTTCAGTTTCCATATCAGTTTTTGAAAAATATGAATAAATGATTTCTAAATCCCTTCCAGTTCTGACATAGCATCTCCTAAAAAATTGCTGGCATATTCACTAATTCCTGTTTACATTTCTATCCTCCAGGATAGTGACTATTTGAGACTTGGCCTTCTGTCACTATGTCTCAGAGCATCCCAGATATCTCTTCAAGTTTACAATTTATGGCTGGATCAGTCCATAAGCAGCACTTTCAGGGGTCGCTTGGGAATCTTGGGTTGCTGGTGTTTGAGTGAAGTGCCTACGGTTGGCCAGCTGAGTAATCTGCAGTAGAACCTTAGATCACAAATTAGCTGATTGTTGCTCTCTCCTTGGGAAATTAGCTTGTGTTTCCTTTGGAAGAAGACTTTACACGATGCGAAGAGAAGAGCTCTGATAGAAATGAAATAAACCGGCTTCATTTTGTCAGTTGTGTGAAGACGGTACCCTCTTTCCCCTAGCACTGGCTGCATTCTCTTTTAGGAATAAGTTATCTAGTTGCCACCTGATAAATAAGAAAAGGAAAAGGTACAGAGTTTGGCAAAGCTTCCTTTATCTACGACTGCATAGACACAAACATAATGACTAAGTTACAACTGTCATTTATTGTTTAGGGACCATGTGACCAGCACATACATTATCTCTGGCCTTATGACCATTGGGCAAAGCAGATATTATCTGGAAACTGAGGCTCAAAGTTCAGTAAATTGCTTGTGATGATATAAGAGACAGAAATAAGAATCAACCAGGGTCACATCTGATTCCAAACCCAATGGTCTTTCTAGTATCTACACACTAATTTAGAGGGAGTTTCCTCTCAAGCAACACACTGCACTGTAAAGCCCACAGGCCCCAGAGGGAGCATGTGAGCATTTGAATCCTTGTTCTAGAAAATTCACTCTGAGGTCTTGCATGGCTCAGCGGTTAAGAACACTGGTTGTTCTTGCAGAAGACCCGGGTTCGAGTCCCAACACCCACATGGCAGCTAACAACTGTCTATAACTCTAGTTCCAGGGGATCCAACAGCCTCTTCTGTCCTCCACAGGCATTGCACAACACAGGTGCACTTATATACATGCAGGCAACACATGCATACACATAAAATAAAAATTAAAAAAAATAAACAAACAAATAAAATAAATAAACAAATAAATAAACAAACAAATTAAAAAAAATAAACAAATTTCTCAACTTCATTGAGTTTTTAGTCTCTCATCTGTTGATAGTTGCAATATTCAGTGTGTAAAGTTAAACGATGCTGTATTGCAATATAATAGTGCAAGTGTACACACCTGGCATCTTTCTTGGCAAATAATAAGCATGGTAGCTATCTTCTCTGTGTGTATGGTATTGTTTTGGCAGGCAAGGATCAAACCCAGGGCCTCATACATGCTCTGCTATTTGTTATTTGATGTTTGTTCCCCTAGAAGCAGAAATTAATTCAAATTTTGCAGTGGAACAAGGTCCTTTGCCAAAGTATCTACCAACAGCAGGTACCTAATAAATGCTTGACAATCACCTCTATGTATTGCTTAAGAATGTATTCCCTATCTATGCTTTTTATCTGAAGGTCACATTTAGTAGATTGAAACCAGTCCTTTCTTCTTTGTGTATGTATATGTATGTATGCATGCAAAAATGTATATTCAAATACATATGAATATATAGCCATAGTGTACCACAATCTATTCATGCCAATTCCACAATGCCAAAGAAATGTTTTATTTCTGAGTTTCTTAAATGGTATAAAATACTATTTACTCACATCTCTGAAACTGTTCACTAAATAACATCAGTACAATACATGTGCTTTGAAGATTTTTAACATTATAGATTATCTAGAAAAACATCACATATAGAAAATGAGTGTGCATGTGTATGTGTATTGTACGACCCATTCCGTTCACTTAGCATGCATTGTGATGGTGCCGTGCTCACTGAAGTTCTGGGGAGAAAACAGTGATCATTAGAGAATGTTCCTCTGCAACTATTCATCTCGAATCGCATCACAGTCCTTCGGGACTCTTTCAGTGTCTTTTTAAACCCAGAGAACACTTCTCAATATAAATATAAGAGCAAAAAGTATGAATATAAGAGCATAAGGACAAAATCCACTGCACTTTCCAGGTACAGTGTGATACAGTTGTTCCCTCCTAGCCCCCAAAGCTTAAGCTTATGTGAAGACACTATTTCAGAATCTTGAGCCTTCTCTCTTGTCTGAAGTTTACACTTACCTTTATCTAGTGCTACTGTTTTAATGTTTATAACCTTCCCAAATTCATGATGAGACTGATCTCTAATGAAACAGTACTAAGAGGTAAGGCCGTCAAGATGTGAGTAGGTCATGAGGGATCCTCCCTGCTGAATAATATTAAGGGCCTTATAAAAAAATGCATAGAGCATTGAGCCTTTTTTGCCCTTCCATCTTGCACTGAGTAAAGATACAATGTTCAAGAAGCCACATTGGAAGCAGAAACTAGGCTCTGATCAGATACCAAATATACCTTGATCTGGAAACTTCTGGTCTCCATGTTATATGACAAATAACTTTCAGTTATTTATAAATTACCCAGTCTTGGATATTTTGTTATAGCAGCACAGATGGACTAAGGTACCTAGTAGACCAACTGTTCCATTCAACCAAATTAAGGATGCCTCTGCTATTATCAAAGTTTTCTCACCTTGTAGGACCAAATAACTAGTATCATAAAAGGAAAAGGAATAAACTGCACTATAAATTCCACATCTTACTCTCATTTATCTTTCTCAAAAATATTGCACACATCTCTCTTTAGCTGACCAATAGTTATAAACCAATACAAATCTATTATTATTTCTATGTAGATTTATAACTATTAGAAAGTAGATTGGTAGATATGAAACATCAGTACATGATCATTTCTTAATAAAATAAAATGTGGACTTTAAAATATAAAAATGGCTGCTTGAAGATTTCTCTTGGAAATAAATTCTGATATCCTAACTAGAAACAATTTAATCTAGCCTGGGGTGAATATTATATCAAAGTGACTTCAAAAAGTGTAATTCAAAGATGTAATTCAAGTGAGAGTAAGCATTTAAGCCCACCAAGCGTGGATCTAAAATCACCGGCTGTTATAACATTTGAAGATTGCTCTTAGTACAGAATGACTTTGTAGAGTTGAACAGTGTTTAGGGCACCAAAAATGATTTAAATCTCAGGCAAAAGTAATTGGATGAGGTGTGTTCTTGCTGAATGAAATTGAAGAAAAGAATTCTTTAAAAACAAAAACAAGCCTGCAGTCATGTCAAAACATCTAACCCCTACTGGCCATCATCACTGTGATTTCCTGATCTATGACCTCTTTGTCTGCATCTCCATGCTCTGATTGCAACTGTCACTGAGTCACACAGCCTGCTCTAGGCATGGAGCCAAATTGATTACAACAACTGCTTGTGCAACAGAGAAAGGTAGTTTTCAGGGCCCTAGCAGAGGGCGCACCCAAGCTCCTGACTCTGGGGCATAAATTTTGGCTGTAAGATGAAAAATAAATATCCACCTAACCTAATAAACCAACAACCTGGAAAGGACGTATAAGCACAGAATGTTATAGCCAAGACAGACTCATCAGATTCTAGACTCTAATCAGCATACGTACGTGAGCCTTCCTCAAAAGCACTCAACACTCTTGAAATTTTGCTTTTTATTTTCCAGGGTTACAATGTGGCTTGCTTAGTTTTGGAACCTAGATATCTAGTACCTGGTGTATGAATAAACAGTATTTATTTAGCTGAAGTGGAATAATTAAGTCACTTAGAGACAGTTACTGTAGCCTTGCCTCATTCATCCTACAGCCACTCACTGCTGGGGAGCAGTAGAGTTGAGAATTTGAGTGCTCTTTTAGCCTTTAAAACTGAACTCAATCATACAGTTGTCAACTATTTATTTTAGTTTCATGGAAACTAAACCTATGTTTTAAAAATTCAAAATCCTACCAAATATCAAATTCTACTAATGTAAAGATGGAAAAATATGTATGTCAGTAAGGTGTGCTAACCACCATAACAGTTATTTCAATTCAGCACTTTATTTTCATGTTTCTCTATTGCCTTCCTGGTATAGATCTAAGACATAAGTATTTAGTTAAAATTAAAATTATTCAACCCCCTGAAAATAATTCCCCCGCTTTTTTTGAAATGAGGTCTCACTGTATAGCCCCAGCTGGTCCGAAACTCACTATGCAAACCAGACTGGCCTCAAATTCATAGAGATCCACCCACCTGCCTCTGTCTCCCAAGTGCTGGTATTAAAGGTGTGAGCCATCATACCTGGCAGAAATAAACCTTTTATGTAATATATCTTTTTTCTTTGATTAAGAGTATATTTATGTCATTTAAGTAGCTTACCCAATAAATCCTTATTAAATTGAGTAAATAGGTAATCGTGAGGGTAAAAACAGACACAAAAATAGCAGCCACATGTAATGACTATTTCTTTGTTTCCACTCCTATGCTAATGATATGCAGATACAATGTTCTCATTTAATTATCACAACAAAACTATATGGTGTCATTACTCTTATTGTCACTGTACAGATGAGGAACATTAGAGAGGGTCAACAGTGGACCCAAGGTTGCATAGCTGATACATGGCACAGCTGAAGTTGAACATGGGGTTCTTTGGCCCCAAGGCTTATTTCTTTCTTATTTATATACACAGACAAAATCAAATATGTGCTTTTCTTTTTAAGATTCTAATCACTAATGTGGATGGTCAATGAGACTTGGGGGCTTGAAACTACTTGAATAGTCCTAAAGGAGAATAAGACAGACCAAGGAAGGAATGTCTCTTTAGTAAGAAAATCAACTATCACATAAGCAAAGTTGAGCTTGGTAAATTCCAGCAAGTGCAGTCTAGCTGGGGAGTCTGTGCCTTTATTCATCTCTATACTTCTATACTTCCTCCCTCTGGAACATCCATCTCCCTGCTCAGCTAGTATTTGGTTTTGTTTTCTGGCTGGAATATTCTCCAGGGTACCCTGCTCTCCAGAGACTTCTGGGACTTAGTAGAAACTTCTTCTCCCTCTTAGTCTAAATAGAAGCTGGGATTTTTTAAAAAATATTCTATTAAGAAATGAAGGGGTGAAGCTAGAGAAATGGCTCAGCAGTTAAAAGCACTGGCTGCTCTTGCAGAGGACCTGGGTTCTATTCCCAGCACCCACATGGCAGCTAACAACCATCTGTAACTCCAGTTCCAGGAGATTCTAATGCCTTCTTCTGACCTCCATGGGCACTGCATGACATGGGTGCACTTACAAACATGGGGGGAATATATACGTACATGTAAATAAAAATAATAAATAAAATATTTTTTAAAAAACAAAGGGGTGGGGCTGGGATGATGGCTCAGTCAGCAAAATGCTTACCATGCAATTTTGAGGGCCTAAGTTAGATCCCTAATAACCAATTTATTGCAATGCATGACTGTAGTCCCAGCACGGGGGAGGTGGAGACAAGAGGATCTCTGGCTCACTGGCCAGTTAGTCTAGCCAAATCGGTGAACTCTGGGTTCAGGGAGATACCCTATCTCAAAAAACAAGGTGGGAAGCAGTTGAGGAAGGCACCTGATACTGATCTCTGGCCTCCACATCCATATGAACACACACACACACACACACACACACACACACACACACACACACATGAAATGAAGGGGAAAGCAAACCAAGAGGAAGAAAAAGGGGAGGAGGAGAGAAACCAAAAGAAAGATAAACAGCAGTAAGAAAGAACATTTGAAATATTATAAAAGTTAAATGTTCAGAAATGCTGTCTTTTATAGTTTTTTTTTTTGCATTGTCAATTTGTCTTGTTTTACAGTCCTAAGGAAAGCCTCACACACACCAGTCTTGTATTCATCACTGAGCCACACCCTTACCCTCTTTCCTTGCCTTTGATTGGAAGTAGATGACAGCTATGGTTTCCTTGTACCTATTGTGAATATATTATCTTATTCAATATGAAATGCAATGAAAGTAGGTTATTATCAACGTTTTTATGGAAAAGGAAGTGGAGATCTTGAAGAAAGAAATGCCTCTAAGGCCGTTAGCCAGTGAGAGTGGGGCAGGATTCAGCTTGGCCATCCTCAGAATTCTTTTTCCATGTTCTAAGGCACTGCATTCTCTCACACATCCACAGCTTCCCTGGCAGTTGATGCAAAATATTCAGCTCTAAGGGGTGTACCTAAGAATGAAGATCAGGGGTTCCATGTAAAGACTGTCAGAATGCTTTGGTTCAAATCATTATGGATTTTGAGCACGTAAATGTGACTGCAGGCAAGGACTTTATTTAGCCTTTCTGAGACGAGATTTTCTCATGTATAAAATGAGATGGCAGTTGGGAAGATGGCTCAGTTGGGGAGTGGTTAGAAAGCTTGCCACCCAAGCATGAGGACAAGAGTTTAGATTCCCAGAACACATGGAAATGCTGGGTGGGTGTTGGTGACTCACCTGGAATTCCAGCCTCAGAAAGTGGAAACTGGAGATCCCCAGATCAAGCTGTCTAGCCAGAATAGCCATATCAGCAGGTTCAGGGTTTGATGGAAAGACACTGCTTCAATGAATAAAGTAGAAGGGCAATGGTGGGTGATTCCTGATATCACCCTCAGGCCTCCATATGCATGAGTGCACACACACACACACACACACACACACACACACACACATGCACACCACATACACACATACATGAAAATGGAAAAATGAATAAACTTAGCTAATAATACCATGACCACTTTACAGAATGAGGAGCAAGAACCTAAATACTAAAGGAATCAGATCCACGCGAGGCACAAATAAGCATTAGATACTCATAAGCTCACACTGTTAAAGACGTTTCATGGGAAAGTAGAAGAAATTAGGAGTTTGACATACTTCCTAAAACACAGCATATTGATACTCAACTGAATCAATGTGTGCTGAGGGGTTGGCCCCATGATCTGTGGCAATAATGATAAACAGCAAAAATCAGCTAGGGAAAAGGGAGTACCTTGGGATTTCCCATGTCCATGCACTGTGTGATTATATTGGTCTTTGAAAAAAAGTGTCACCTGGAAGAAAACCAATGCTGGGTCAGCAACTTTCTGAATGGGTGCATTGCATTGAGAAAGCAGGAACTATAGGTAAACAATTATTTACCTCAGGGATGGAACAATCTCCAGAGATGAAAGTGAAATGCTTTCACAGTGTTCCGCTGCAGTCTATCCACAGCCTTCAATATAAACATCATGAAAACAGTCCCAGAGAAAGCAGACAGAAAGACAGTCCCAAGTCTGAAGGATTATTCCAAATGCACCCTTACTCTTAGAAGGAAACATGCTCTTTTATTAAAAGAATATTTACTTTAAAAATAGTTTTTGGCTATTTGTGTTTCTTTTTTGAAAACTGTCTATTCATTAGCCCATTTATTGATTGGTAGTTTTGTTTCATTGGTATTTAATTTCTGTAGCTCTCTGTCAATGTTGGATATTAGTCCCTGATCTGATGTATATCTGGTGAAGATTTTCTCCCATTCTGTGAGCAGCCTGTGTGCTCTGCTGGTAGTTTCCTTTTCTGTTCAGAAACTTTTTAACTTAATGCAGTCCCATCTGTTGATACTTGAGGCTAGCTCCTGTGCTGTTGATGTTCTGCTCAGAAAGTTCCTGTCTACCCCAACGTCCTGAAGAGTATTCCCTATATTTTCATTTAGAAGTTTCAGGGCTTCTTCAGGTTTTAAATTTGAAGTATCTGATTCAGTTTCAATTGATTTTTGTACAAGGTGAAAGATATGAATCTAATTTCATTCTTCTGCAGGTGGATATCCAGTTTTGCTAGCACTATTTATTGAATAGGCTGCCTTTTCCCCTAAAGTATGCTTTTATCTTTTTCAAGGATTAGGTGGGCATAGCATTGTTGGTTTATTTCCAGGTTCTCTATTCTGCTCCATTGATCTACCTGTCTGTTTTTTTTATGCCAGTACCAAGCTATATTATTATA
Source organism: Nannospalax galili (assembly GCF_000622305.1). Taxonomy (NCBI): domain Eukaryota; kingdom Metazoa; phylum Chordata; class Mammalia; order Rodentia; family Spalacidae; genus Nannospalax; species Nannospalax galili. The sequence goes on along the minus strand of NW_008360323.1, from coordinate 1,566,439 downwards.
TATACACTATAGCTCTGTAGTATAATTTGAGGTCAGGTATTGTGATGCCCCCAGCTGTGTTATTACTCCTTAGGATTGCTTTGGATATTCATGGTGTTTTGATAGGTATTGCATTAAATCTATAGACTAATTTTTGTGGTATAGCCATTTTCATAATATTAATTCTGCCAACCCAGGAGCATGGAAGGCCTTTCCATTGTCTAGTATCTTTCTTGATTTCCTTTTTGAGTGTCTGAAAATTTTCGTTGTAGAAGTCTTTCTCTTCTTTGATTAGGTATATTCCAAAGTACTTAATTTTTTGTAGCTCTGAATAGGATATTCTTCCTAATTTCTTTCGTGAGAGTATATTGTTGGTATATAAGAAGGCCCTACTTTTTTATAGATTGATTTTTTTTATTCTGACACTTTAATGTGTTTATTAGATCTAGGAGTTTTCTAGCAGATTCTATATGGTCTTTTAAATATAGAATCGTGTCATATGCAAATAGGGATAGTTTGACTTCTTTCTTTCCTATTTTAATACCTTTTATGCCTTTCTCCTGTATAACTGGTATAGTTAAGACTTCAAGGACCATATTAAAGTGTTCAATATCCCTAGTCATCAGGGGAATGCAAACTAAAACTACTTTGAGATACCACCTCATCCCAGTCAGAATAACTATCATCAAGAAATCCGACAAAAGATGTTGGAGAGGAGGTAGAGAAAGAGGAACCCTTATTCACTGCTGGTGGGAGTACAAATCACTATGGCCATTATGGAAATCAGTTTAGAGGAATCATCATAGGACCTAACTATCTCACTCCTGTGCATATATCCAGACAACTCCAACTCCATGCCATATGATAGAGATGTTTGCACCCTGTGTTATTTGCTGCTCTATTCACTATAGCAAAGAAATGAAACTAAGCTAGATGTCCATCAACAGATAAATGGACAATAAAAATCTGGTACATATATAAAATGGAATATTATTCAGCTCTAAGGAAAAATGAAATCACAAAATGAACAGGAAGACAGATGGACCTAGAATGTGTAATATTAAGCAAAATCATCCAATCTCATAAAGAAAAAAAACACATGTTCTCTCTCATATGTGGATCCTAGCCTATAATGTATGTATGTATATATATAAACAAATGCATTAGTGTGTATAACAGTTAGAAAGGAGAACTAGAAAATGAATTTTAAAAAGATATAATAATTAGTTCGTGTACATAGCATACATCATCTAAGTCATTTGAATCCCCTCTCAAGATATAACACATTTTCATGGGGCTGAAGAGATGGCTCCTTGGTTAAGAGCGCAGACTGCTCTTACAGATGACTCAGGTTCAATTCCCAGCACCCACATGGCAGATAGCAACCATCTGTAACTCCAGTTCCAGGGGATCCAATGCTTCTTCTGACCTCTGAGGGCATTGAACGAAATGGGTGCACTTATAAATATGCAGGCAATACACTCATACATATAAAATGAAAATAATAATTTTTATGGTTAAGAGCGCAGACTGCTCTTACAGATGACTCAGGTTCAATTCCCAGCACCCACATGGCAGATAGCAACCATCTGTAACTCCAGTTCCAGGGGATCCAATGCTTCTTCTGACCTCTGAGGGCATTGAACGAAATGGGTGCACTTATAAATATGCAGGCAATACACTCATACATATAAAATGAAAATAATAATTTTTAAATTTTTTATATGTGAGTGCACCCGTGTCGTGCAATGCCACGGAGGTCAGAAGAGGGTGTCCAATTCCCCTAGAACTGGAGTTAAGGACGGTTTGTAACTGTCATGTGGGTGCTGGGAATTGAACCCAGGTCCTCTGCAAGAGCAGCCAGTGCTCTTAACCACTGAGCCATCTCTCCAGCCCCTAAAATAATAAATAAAATATTTTTAAAAACACATTTTCAATGCAAAAGAAGTCCTTAATTGAATAGTGTCCAAATGTGATTCCACAAGAGACTGTTACCTTTCAGGGAACTCTGAAATTGTAATTGTTTTTTCATTCTTTGAATACTTCTGTATGCTATAGTTTTTTTGTAAACATGAATAAACTTTAGTAAAAAGTTGTAACATAAAAAAGAATCCAGGTGTGATGGCACACGCCTTTACACCAGCACTCGGGAGGCAGAGAAAGGCGGATCTCTTTCAGTTGTAGGCCCGTCTAATCTACCTAGTGAGTTCCAGGCCAGCCAGAGCTACCTAATGAGACCTTGCCTCAAAAAACAAAAATAAATAAATAAATACATAAATAAATACGTACATAAATAAATAAATAAATAAATAAATAAATAAATAAATAAATAAAGGAGGGAGGACTGGAGATGTAATTCAGTGGGCAGAATGCTTTCCTAGCAAGCATAAGTCCCTGGGTTCAATTCCCAGTATCACATAAACCTGGGCATGGTACCAAAAAAGCCTATAATCTCAGTACATGAGAAACACAGGAAGGAGGATCAGAAGTTCAAGGTGAGCCTCAGCTATATAGTGAGTTCTAGGCCAGACTGGAATACATGCAATTCAATCTCAAAAACAACCAACCAATCAAAGCAATATCCATAAAGAGATGGATAAAGAAGTGGACAGAAAGAAGTACCCACACAGAGGCAGAGGGGGTGACATAATTAGAGGGTGAGGGGGACTTTTTATAATGATATCCTCTTTAAAAATTCACTTGTTGAATAACATATAGATAATAATCAAGTCTGTTTCCAAGGACCTGAGGTCTTAAAATGTCATTTTGAAACAGGACTGATAAGAAGACAAAATTTGTTTGATCAAAGAACTATTTATTGATGGATGGCAGTTCCCTCCCTTTCTTTCCCTCTCTCCCTTTCTCCCACCCACTCTCTTCTTTTTCTTGTTGTTGTACTTAGGATTAAATCTAGGGCTTTGTGCTTGCTAAACAAGCATTACATCACTAAGGTATACTATCAGTCCCTTAGTTGGTTAAGAAAAGTCAGATTTACTTGATCTATATCATTATACTTTGAACAAAATTAATATTCTGCTATAGTAAGTTCACATGAGCTCTAATCTCTTTTACTGTGGAACTTTCCAAAAACAGTTAAAGTATCTTGAATGAGGCCTGACAATTTCACTTTCAACAGGATACTTTGGCTATTCTGATGCACACCAAAATCCAGCAACCCCTTGCATACTTTTTAGTGGCTACCTACTATATAGACATGACACAACTTACTTAGTCATTGTCGTTTTCTGAGACATTAGATTTAAATTTACACTGTCACCTTTATAAATAATAGGATGATGGCTCTCTGTATAATAATAATTAACATTCCTTGCATGTTTCCCATGTACTAGCTGTTAAACTAAATGTTTATGTCTTTAGGACAAATTCTTAAGAGGTAGAATTACTGAGATAAATCTTGTATATTTTAAGCAGTTTTGATGCTGCTTATTGCCAACTTGCCACTCCAGAAGGTTAGCTCTGTGAACATTCCACACTTACATGAAGGGAAAATATGGATGGCTATGTTCCTTTGAGGCTAGCACAGGGCTATCTGCTCAGCAAGCACTCTCAAACAGTGGCTCATTCAAGAGACAGATACAGCCCAGCGTCCTGGCTCCTGCATCGGATCTGAGCTGCTATTGTTTCTAAAAGTAGCTCTCCTGAGTGGTTGCTTCCAGGAACATCTATCCAGACAGAGCCGCAGAGACGGTTGGCTGGTTCTGGGAACTGGCATATTTCACATGCTGTCTCTTCCAGGACCCATCAAGGCAAGGCTGTCTATGGTAGTCAAGGGAACACATGCGAGTGTGGAATTGCTGGGCCCAAGATCATTTGTTATAAAATCTGAGAGCAGATAGAAAAATGTTCTGATGTCAGAAAAAAAAGGCAATAATGTAAGTGTCCAGGTAATGAAGATGTTAACGGAGGCCTAAAAAAATGTAATCGGACAGGCACAGGGAGTTACCCAGTAAGGAAAAAAAGAAAAATTATGTATTTTCCTTACATCTCTCTCTTCTGAGATTTCCACGGTATGCAGTGTTTGGAGAACTCAGACTAATATGTATCACATGTTCACAAAATCTTAGCTATGAAGTCACTTGGATGGGTGGTATTTACCTATGTAAGCCAACAGCAAGTGTGTTTGGGTCACCTAAAGAGACATCACTTTATGACAGCAGCAACCCTTTACAATGCTGTTTGATGACCAAACTATTCTGTTTTCAAAGAAATCGTGGAGCCACTGTGCAGAGAGTGAAATGTGGACCACACTCATCTGTGACAGGGGCACTGGGAAACTGCCTGCTACCATGATGGCTGCTCCTGGGATGAATTTTCCATTTAAATGGCTTCTCAAACCCTTTAAAAAACATATAGTAGGGATTATAAGCAATTTCAGTCCAGATCAGCTAGTCTCTACTATTATTTTATAAATTAGGGAACCAAGGCATCAAGAAGTTGAGTACATTTCTGGAAGTCACTTAGCTAGAAAGATAATGTGGTATCTGACTCTAAACCATGAGTTGCTTTGCTGTAAGGCCCTTAATTTTCTTTTCTCTCAGTCCTTCCAAATAACTCCCTAAAAATTTGCAGACTTTAAATATAAATGTTCTTTCTTTGAGGCAAGGCACTCATCACTACTAAGCAAAGGTGGGTTTCCCCCCTCTTGACTTACAGTATGCCCCTCTTATGGTACAAATACCTTCATCTTTTCAAAAGTCTGCTGTTTATGTTTACTGTGGGTCTAGACCCATGACTGTGCTTGCCAGAGTAGTCACTCTTGGTGTGGGTTTTTGAAAAGCTGGTGTTATAGTCAACTGGCATGTGGGAACACAATGAAGAAGGAGCAGACACTTCCTGACATTGTCAGTAAGGAAGGTGGGTCAATGATAGCGATATAAAACAGAAGCTGTCTAGAGTGATTAGCATGTGTGAGGTGCTACTTGAGTGCCAACCACAGGTAGAGGGAAGATAGAGCAGAAGCTACTACAAATAATGGAGCTCAGAAAACCACCTGTTTGATCGATGAAGCAGTGCAGCCAGGGTGAAAACCGCTGCTGCTGCTGCTGCTGCTGCTGTTTACAGCTACAACCATCCTGCCCACCTGCAGCCAGGTGTGGTCTGTAGTGAAGTGAAGTTCAGTGGATGTCTGCTGAGTAAAAATGCACTCACCTAGCCCTCAGGACACCTGGGAACCAGTTCTTTCTCGCAAGCCTTGGGAAACCCACTGTTGTTGGCCCAGTTTATCATCTGTTACATGAAAGGCTCGGGCTAAATTGTATCTTTGGCAAGTATAGACACTTTTGTCTGCCAAGCTCTAGCTTAGCAAGGGACCTGCCCCCTTACAACTCTATTGTCCACGTAATTACAGTGGGACTGCATAACTCACCACCACCTTGGTCAAGTCTGACCCTGCCCAGGGACAGTATGAGTCCAGGCAGAGGCAATCCTAAGCTGAGCCAATAGGAGTCTTCTCTAAGGAATTTCAGAACTGGAACTAAAAAGTTGCTATTGAGCTCTTTCTGGTGGCTGAAGCTGAGGTTAAACAGACCTGCAACTGCTTGGTGGCCACCTTCAGCAATTTGATCTGAGGAGTACACACAGGGAGAGAGAGG
>NW_008360323.1:1558432-1560743 GCF_000622305.1 Nannospalax galili | reverse complement strand
AGAGAGAGACAGAGAGACAGAGACAGAGAGAGACAGAGACAGAGAGACAGACAAAGAGAGAGAGACAGAGAGAGACAGAGAGACAGAGACAGAGAGACAGAGAGACAGAGAGAGAGAGAGAGAGACAGAGAGAGAGAGAGAGAGAGAGAGAGAGAGAGAGAGAGAGAGAGAGAGAGAGAGAGAGAGAGAGAGAGAGAGAGAGAGAGAGAGAGAGAGAGAGAGAGAGAGAGAGAGAGAGAGAGAGAGAGAGAGAGAGAGAGAGAGAGAGAGAGAGAGAGAGAGAGAGAGAGAGAGAGAGAGAGAGAGAGAGAGAGAGAGAGAGAGAGAGAGAGAGAGACAGAGAGAGAGAGAGAGACAGAGAGAGAGACAGAGAGACAGAGACAGAGAGAGACAGAGACAGAGAGACAGACAGAGAGAGAGACAGAGAGACAGAGAGAGACAGAGAGATAGAGAGAGACAGAGAGATAGAGAGAGAGATGGAGGAAGGGAAGGAGGGAGAGAAACAGAGACAGAGAGACAGAGACAGAGAAAGAGACAGGGTGAAGTGACACAGAACAACGTTCAGTTCTATGATCCCAGTTGGCTCTGAGAAGCAGTACATCTCTGTCCTCTCTTTAATAAGATCCTACAGACTCCTGATGTTAATATTAAATTCCCAATTTAGAAAATTAGATTAGCCACTTAACCAACAAATTATCTTTGAAGTGGAATGGAAATAGGTATAGTCAATATATTCAAGTATCTCATGCCTAAAAGTTGAATAATAGTTAAAGGTTTTGAAGGCTGAAGGCAGGGCAGATAGGAGCATTCCACACTGACAGGAAGCAATTTAACTGGAACAAACTTAGAAGGAGATGTTCTGCTGAAATGTGAGTTCCTAGAGTGTGAACCACAGCTGCAGTTTAAGTTAGGGCACCAGGGAGTTAAAGAAAATACCATCCTACCTAAATGAAAAGGTAAGGCATGGAGAAACCAGATATGATGACTGCCATTTCCACAACCCTAGGACAGCTGTGAGAGACCCACAGGCTCCCTGTCACCATTTAAAATATTGCTATTTTGCTTCATGATATTTTTAACCATTAAGCCATTTCTTCAGGTGCTTCATTATATTTTTGCACTACTCTTAAATTGTTCTTAATGGAATGACAATACTTGTTACCCCGACTTCCATAAATTTGGAGCTTGAGGTAAATCCTGCATTCACCATATCTTTGTCCCAGGCATGAAACAAAGGGTTCCATCCCCACAAAGTGTCAAAGTAAAGGTCTTGGTAAGAAGTGAAATGGGAGCAAAGCTTTGGAAACACATTAAGCCAAATTCAATCAAGTAACTACATAGAATGTTTATCATTTACCTTCGTGTTTATAATACATGAGCCAAGTTTCTTTACTTTGTAATAGAATAGCTTTGCATTTTTAGTGGGTGAGCCTCGTATAGGTTTACTGAACAATTTGTATAGAAGCAGCACTGGAGAGGAATTAGAACCATATTTCACTGGAACGCTGTGATAAAAGCCTTTGTATTGAAGCAATGGGAAGCCCTCAGGGTTATGCTGTGGATCTGTATTTTTATCCTGATGGATGATGAAGAGACAGAAGCCCAGCTCTCATGTCTCACTGTTCTATTCAGATAGATGAGAACCATAGTCTTGTTACTGGTTCATTTGTCTTTAAGTGTAGGTCTGCACTGTCTTTAAGTGATCTGTTACTGATCTGGTAAGAAGACACTTCTGATGAGGCCACTGAGGAAGCACAGAAGGGCCACATTTCCTAATTTGACACATACAGCAAAGAACAAATAATCTATGATTCCAGTGGTCTCTGAAGAGGATGGAGGAAACTCAGTACATAGGATGACACCCATTCAGATACAGGAAGAGATAGTAGAACTTTTTTATTTGTTCTTCATTACATTCATTTTCAAAAATTTTAGAGTCCTTTATAATTAAGCTAATATATTATATTACTAGAGCAATATGCCTATAGTATTTGCACCTTGATTTTATTTAGGGGTGTATTTTAAGATGACCAAAATCAGATGGTATTAATAATGTTAGATTTGGTGAGAGTCAGAAAACATGAATTCAAATCTCACTGTGCTTATTATTATGTGATCTTATGTGATCTTGGGTAAAACCTTCACCTTTCAGAGTTTTTGGTTTTCACATTTACTAAATAGGTATATGGGGCTTCGTGATCTGCTGATGCACTCAGGACTAAGCAGAATATGCCACACAAAATGCTAATTAGTATATAAGTTCCATCCATGCCTATTAAACACTTTGACTTTCTTGGACTCTGCATATATA
>NW_008360323.1:1553136-1558422 GCF_000622305.1 Nannospalax galili | reverse complement strand
TATATATTCCATGGTATCATTAATAAATATGTAAAAGTCAGAATCAAATCTGAAAAGAAAGTTTTATAAAGGTACTGAATACTCTTTTCTAATTTGGGGTAATAATTATTCCTCAGATAGTTTCAGTAGAACAAAGGTTCTCCTTTTTTCTCTGTTGTTATCAACAGCTGTTCTGCTCTGTTTCACTTTAATTTAAGGCTCTATAAAGAGACATCCAAATAATATCATTCACAAAATCTGCACATAAAATATTCCATGGCCAGAGAGAGAAAATTCTGGTAAGAAATTGTACCCAAATACATTGGCTGAGACTTTTATATTCCTTCTATTTTGCTTTTTTCTTTTTTGTAATGAATAGTCTGAATTTAGGCCAGACAGGGAGGAATTGGAAGGAAAAAGGTTTGGATAGAAAGAAAAGTGCTGAGTGTGCTTGTATCTTTGTAAGTGGACAAATTTCCATACCACTAGAGAGAAGTTTTAACTTGAGCCTAGGTACCACTGTCTCACAGAAAAGGGATTTCCAACCTTGATACTACTGACATTTTGAGTCAGATAGTTTGCTGGTGTAAGGGACTGTCCTTAGAATTATCTGGACTCTTCCCACTAGATGCCAATGACATTCCCTCCCACCCACTCTAAGCTGTGACAAGTAAAAATATTTCCAGATGTCACCAAATGTCCCCTGGGTGAGTCGGGGGCAGGGGCAGCAAGGAGGAATTGTTCCCTACTGAGAACTACTCTTAGGAAATGATTCCCTGTTTCTATTGCATGTAAGATAAAGTGAGTCTAATGAATTAATGAGACCCTGAAAATCCAAATCTGAATTTTATAGTGATTCTAGGATTTTTTTCCCCAAGGACACCACATTTTGCAACTGGTTTATATGGTACCTAATGAGGTGGTGAGTAGAGAGTTGGTCTTTCTTTCTTTCTCTCGGTGTTTATTTTTATATGCATGAGTGTATTGCCTACATGTAAGTGCAGCCATGTCATGCAATGCCCACGGAAGTCAGAAGAGAGTGCTGAATTTCCCTGGAATTGGAGTTATGGAGGGTTGTTAGCCCCATATAAGTGATGGGTCCTTTGCAAGAACAGCCACTGCTTTTAGCCACTGAGCCATCTCTCCAGCCCTGGTCTTTTTTGAAAGAATTCACATCCTTTAGAGTTCTTGTGAACTGTAGCACAGTGTGATGAGACGCCAGAATGGTGTTCCCAAGTTGGAAGAGGTGTATCTGGACATGAGTGTGCTAAGGGCAAGAGAGGGTGAGGAAGAGCAACTTGACAATGCAGCACATCTGGTGAGGCCTGAAATGAACTTGCTTAGCTGCCATGGATTTGGTTGGTGGTGTGAGAGTTGGAGAGAGAACTTTCCCCATTCCCTTTTCTTTTTCTTTCTTCTATTTTTTCCTCATCCGCTCTCACTTCTTTCATATCTCTAACTTTGATCTTCTTATTATGGTTCCTTTTCCCTCTGTTACTATTTTAGTCACACACAGTGGTCATGAAAACCCAGCCTCACAGTTGGCAGTAGGGCTCTTGGTTCCAGAGCTTGACTTGACAGCTTGACTTTGAATCAGCTCTGCTACTTCTTGCTATGAAACTTACTTGAGCAAGTTATTCAACCTCCATCTGCTTTCATTGCCTTGCCACTGAAATGGGGATGATACCAACAGAATCTCTCTGGTAAGATTAACATGAACACAGATGAGGCAAGTGGAGCTGAGGGGGGGCAGGCCGTGAGCATCCATCACTCATTAGCTACTATATTATCTTTCTGTCCTCCGCCATGGAAGAGCAGGGACCACATGGTTCAAGAGTCCAGCAACATCTTCCTGTTTGGATCCCTCCAGAGCGTTATTCTCTACTTCTGCTTTGGGAAAAAAGAAAGCTAGGTATCTGTTTCCTAACACTTTTTGGAGCAATGCTGATTTAGCAACTTTGTGCTGGGCAACACTACGACAAATGTACTGATAATGGTCCCATTGAATTTCTTCCTGAAGAATATGTGTAGTTACTGTAGTGTGACTACAATGCACAGCACATTTCTCTGTGTCTGGAGAAAAAATTAAAATTTTCTAAATAAAAATAGAATATTAAGTATTGGAAAAAACTTGAAAAGCCTTTCTAAATGATATTCTTTTGTATCTATTACTTTTCTCAGAAAAAAACCAATGGCCTACTAATAACAACATGTAATAAATGAGTATTATTCAAGACACCATAGGTATGGTTAGGTGGTAGAACACTTGCCTAGCACTGATGAAGCCCTGGATTTGATCCCCAGCACCATAAAATCACCACCACCACCATCATCATTATCATCAAAAAATGAGATAAAAATAAGTATCATCATTCAGTTATTTCATAGCAATAGCCAAGGGTACAACAAATGAAACTGTGGCAAGGAAATGAATGGGAAGCAGAAAAATCAAGGGATTCATAGAAGAAATGGGAAGGACATTAAAGCTAGTGATTAGGGAAGTGCAAAAAACCCCAAAGAAAAAAAAGAAGCCAGCAATAGAACAGCATTTTGGCAAGGAGTCACATTAATAAAAGTCATGAGAGATTAATATCTTTTATGTGTGAAAGTATAAAGAAACAGCTACTCTCATTTACTAATGGTGAGAACATGCTTTAAAAAAAGACCCATGCTTGGAGAGCCATGTGGCACCATCTTTAATTTCAGTGCTCATACTCAAGTCTGCTCTAGTGATGTGCACCTGTAATCCAGCACCCAGGAGGTTAAAGCAGAAGGACTCTGGAATTCACAGTCAGCTTGTGCTACTTAGCAAGAGCCTATCACAAAGACACAAAAATAAAATCAAATGTTCTTCCTCTTTAACTTAGTAATGTCACATATGTAAATCTTTCTGAGAAAAATCGGCCTTTTAAGCCCAAAGGTAAATGTACAGGATGTTCACTGAAGCATTGCTTCTGACAGGAAATAAAAAACTGGCTAATAAGCAATAATTGCTCTCCATTTGCAGATAGAACCCCATCATAAATAGAAGCAGTTAACTCATTGTATAACCACCTTACAAACTACCATGTAACTACTGAAAAGAATGAACACTAATAACAAAACGCATATGGTGAGACAGTCTGAGAGGGCAGATTCCAACCTCTATCAGTGTACTGTGGTCTCAGCAGACTGCCAGAGAATGCCTGTTTCCATCCTCCCTCTGGCATAGGGGCTGAGAACACAAGGGATTGCCTGAAAGCACCAGGATCCTGCCTTCACATGGTGGTGAGCTTCCCCTAATTGCGCCATACCCAACCCCCTAACTGGGATTGCATGAGGCCCCTCCCAAGGCCCCAAGGCAGACCTGGCTTTGGTAGGAAAAGGCTGAGATCTAAGCAGACAGCCTGAGAGGGTTGGTTCCAACCTCCATCTGTGTAACAGCTGGGATCTCAGCAGACCACTAAAGAATACCTGTTTCCAGCCTCCCTCTGGCATAGGGGCTGAGAACTCAGCAGACCAGCTGAGAGTTCCAAAATCAGCCTCCCCTTAGGGTACTTCCTAAATTTTGCTCTGAGTTCCCGCTAGTAGGGGTCCAAACCTTAGAAGGAAGCCTGAGTGTACCTGACTGGAACCTGACTTGGGATTCTATGGGTGCTCCTGAGTAGCTGATCTGGAAGCCATCAGTTCCCTCCAAAATAAACCTGAGAGAACCTGAACCCTGTACCAACCAGTTTTACATAACCAACAAAGAAAGGATCTAGGCGCCCAGATAATACAAACGGAAGCATACTTCAATTTAATTCTCATGTCAGAATCATGAACAACAAAAGAAATTCACATGCCAAAATCACAATGAAAGAATAATAAAATGGAAAGCCAAAACACCATGTCCCCATCAAATTCCACCAGTCCTGTACAAGAGTTCTACAAGGAGAACCCCCTAGAGATAACCCAGGACACAGAATTTAAAAGAATAATCATAAACATGTTCAAGGAATTCAACGAATTTAAAGAACACACAAACAAACAAATGAAAGAACTGAAAGAAGATAGGGATACACTTCTGAATGAATTCACAAAAGAAATAGAAACACTGAAGAAAACTCAGGCAGATATGAAGAAGGAAGTGTGAAACTCAATAAGCCAACTTGAAATAACAGGGGAAAGCCTCACTGCTAGAATGAATGAAATGGAAAACAGAATATCAACACTGGAGGATAAAGTTGAAGCATTGGACCACTCAAGCAAAGATAATGAAAAAAATTTTAAAACACAGGAATGGAATATGCAAGAGATGTGGGACACCATGAAAAGACCAAATCTACGGATCATAGGCATAGAGGAAGGAGAAGAATTTCAGGTTAATGGTATTGACTAGATCTTAAACAGGATTGTAGAAGAGAATTTCCTGAAATTAAGGAAAGACATCCCCATACAAATACAGAAGGCACATAGAATACCAAATAGAAAGGATCAGAAAAGAAACTCCCCACAACATATCAAAGTAAAAACATTAAATGTAAGAACAAAGACAGAATACTGAAAGCAGCAAAAGAAAAACAAGTCACATACAAAGGAAAGCCCATCAGAATTACAGCTGACTTATCAGTGCAAACTATGAAAGCCAGAAGAGCCTGGACCAAGGCATTTCTAGTTCTACATGACAATAGATGCCAGCCCAGAATACTATACCCAGCAAAAATGTCTATTATGTTTGAGGAGGAAAGAAAAATCTTTCATGACATGAAAAGTCTGAAAGAATACATGTCCACAAAACCAGCCCTTCAAAGAATACTTGAAGCAATACAAAGACAGGAAAAAAGGAATAACTATAGCCCAGGGGCAACGAAAGAAAATAAATAAGGGTATTATAATTGAGGAAACACAAAATTAGACAAAGAACAAAAATAGCAATCAAAATGAGAGCAACCAATATACATATTTCAATAATAACCTTAAAAATCAATGGACTGAACTCCCTAGTCAAAAGACACAGGCTAAATGACTGGATTAAGAAATAAAATACATCTTTTTGGTGTCTGCAAGAAACCCATCTCACCTTCAAGGATGGGCACTACGTTAAGGTGAAAGGATGGAAAAGAATGTTCAAAGCAAATAGCACTAAGAAACAAGCAGGGACAGAATTCTAAGATATGACAAAATAGACTTCAAAGTAAAACTAGTCAGAAGAGATAAGGAGGGTCACTTCATTCTGACCAAAGGAACAATTAACCAAGAAGATATTACAATTCTTAACATATATGCACTAAATTCTGGTGCACCCAAATTCATAAAAACAACACTACAGGACTTTAAGACACACAT
>NW_008360323.1:1531663-1553047 GCF_000622305.1 Nannospalax galili | reverse complement strand
GATGTCTGAATTAAATGATACCATACATCAAATGGACCTAACAGACATCTTTCAAATATTCCACCCAAACAACAAAGAATACACTTTCTACTCAGAACACCATGGAACTTTTTCAAAAATTGACCACATCCTGGTTCACAAAACAAACCTCAACAAATACAAAAAAAAATTGAAATAGTTCTATGCATTCTATTGGACCACAATGCAATAAAGCTCAAAATCAACACTGGAAAAAGCCCTAGTCACTACATGAACTCATGGTGATTAAACAACATACTTCTAAACAATGAGTGGGTCAAAGGAAAAATTAGGAAATAAAAGAATTCCTGGAATTTACCAAAAAGGACAATATAACATAACACAACCTCTGGGACACTTTAAAAGCAGTACTAAGAGGGAAATTTATAGCTCTAAGTGCCTATATTAAAACATTAGAAAGAGCCCAAGCAAATAACCTAACACTGCAACTCAAGACACTGGAAAGGCAAGAACAAATGAAACCCAAACTCAGCAGAAGAGAAGAAATAAAAAAAATCAGAGCAGAAATTAATGAAATAGAAGCAAAACAATACAAAGAATCAATGAATCTAAGAGCTGGCTCTTTGAAAAGCTAAACAAAATAGACAGAATCCTAGCCCAGTTACCCAAGAGAAAGAAAGAGCAAATCCAAATCAACGAAATCAGACATGAAAGAGGAAACATCACAACAAACACACAAAAGATCCAGACCATTATAAGGGAATATTTTAAAAGCCTATACTCTACTAAATTTGAAAATCTAAAAGAAATGGATGGATATCTAAAATCATGGGAACCACCAAAGTTAAACCAAGAAGAGATCAACAGTTTAAACAGACCCTAACATATAAGGAAATCAAAACAATAATACAAAGCCTCCCAACTAAAAAAAGCCCAGGCCCAGATGGATTTACAGAATTCTTCCAAGCATTAAAGAAGACTTCCAACCAATACTACTTAAATTATTCAAAACAATGGAAACAGAGGTAGAACTCTCAAATTCCTTCTATGAAGCCAGCATCACTCTAATACCCAAACCAGGTAAAGATACAACCAAAAAAGAAAACTATAGACCCATGTCCTTAATGAACACAGATGCAAAAATTCTCAACAAAATACTTGAAAACTGCATACACATGTACATCAAAAACATCATTCACTATGATCAAGTAGGCTTTATTCCAGAGATGCAGGGATGGTTCAACATATGTAAGTCAATAAATGTCATTAATCATACAAATGGACTCAAAGACAAAAACCACATTGTCATCTCAATAGATGCAGAAAAGGCTTTTGACAAAATTCAGCATGCATTTGTGATGCAAAGTCCTAGAGGGAATTGGACTGGAGGGAACATACCTCAACATAATTAAAGCTATATACGACAAACCCACAGCCAACATTATTCTAAATTGAGAAAAACTAGAAGAATTCCCACTAAAATCAGGAACCAGAAACGGATGTCCACTATCTCTACTCCTTTTCAACATAGTGCTTCAAACTATTGCTAGAGCAATAAGACAGGAGAAGGAATTGAAAAGAGTACTAATTGGAAAAGAAGGGGTCAAACTATCATTTTTTGCAGATGATATGATACTATACCTAAGAGATCTCAAAAGTTCCACCAGAAAACTCCTAGAACTGATCAACATTTTCAGTATATGGCAGGTTATAAAATCAATCTGCAAAAATCAGTAGCCTTTCTATACACCAATAACAAGCAATTGGAGAAAGAGTATAGGGAAATGTTCCCATTCACAATTGCTGCAAAAACATATATACATACCTTGGAATAAATCTGAAGAAAGACACCCAAGATCTCTACAATGAAAATTTTAAATCATTAAAGAAAGAGACTAAGGAAGACACCAGGAGATGGATAGACCTCCCATGCTCATCATTGATTGGAAGAATATTGTGAAAATGACCATCCTACCAAAAGCAATATATAGATTCAATGCAATCCCAATCTAAATCCCCATGACATATTCACAGAATTAGAAAAATCCATCCATAAATTCATATGGAGGCACAAAAGACCCCAGATAGCCAAACCAACCCTGAGCACAAAGAGCAGTGCTGAGGGGATTACTATACCAGATCTCAAAGTATACTGCAGCGCTACAGTCATAAAAATAACATAGTTCTGGCAAAGAAATTAACAGCATGGTACTGGCACAAAAATAAGATGTATAGATCAATGGAACAGAATAGAAGGCCCAAACTGAGTACATGCAATTTCAGCCACCTGATATTTGACAAAGGTACCAAGAACACATAGTGGAGGAAAGACAGCATCTTCAACTATTGGTGCTGGCAAAACAGGATCTCCACCTGTAGAAGAATGAAACTAGATCCTTATCTTTCCAAATCCAAATGGACCAAAGACCTCAATGTGAAACGGAAACCCTGAAACAATTAGAAGAAAATATTGTCAGTAACTTACAAGATATAGGTAGAGGAAAGGATATTCTAAATTGGACAGAAGTTGTTCAGGAATTAAGGTGAGCAATCAACAAGTGGGACCTCATTAAACTAAAAAGTTTCTGTACAGCAAAAGAAACAGTTGAAAAAGTGAAGAGAAAACCCACAAAATGGGGAAAAAAAGTCTTCACCAGTGACAATCTGACAGAGGTTTAACATCCAGAATATATAAAGAACTCAAAAAAACAAGAAGGGAGAAACCAAATGACCCAATGAAAAGATGGGCTAAAGATCTAAACAGAGTTCTCAAAAGAAGAAATAAAGATGGCTAAGAAACATCTCAAAAATTGTTCAACGTCATTAGTAATTAGGAAAATGCAAATTAAAACCACCCTAAGGTATCACCTTACCCCAACCAGACTGGCTAAGATCAAGAGAACAAATGATACCAAATGCTGGCAAGGATGTGGAGAAAGGGGAACGCTCATTCACTGCTGGTGGTATTGTGAACTTGTGCAACCCCTATGGAAAACACTGTGGAGAATTCTTAAAAAACTAAAAATTGAACCTACCATATGATCCAGTTATACCACTCCTTGGCATATACCCAAAGGACTCATCCTATTATAGAGACACTTGTACAATCATGTTTGCTGCTGCTCTTTTCACAATACTAAGAGATGGAATCAACCCAAGTGCCCCTCAACTGACAAGTGGTTAAAAAACATGTGGTATATTTACACAATGTAGTTCTATTCAGCAGTAAAGAAAGATGAAATAATGAAATTTGCAGGTAAATGGATGGATCTAGAAACTGTTATACTAAATGAAGTAACAGACTCAGAAAAAAAAGACATGCTCTCCCTCATTTGTGAATCCTAGCACCAAATACTTTTAAATTCCCTGTCCTTTTAATAAGATGATACTGTACAGCAGTCTCTTCTGCATGAAATAACTACCATCATCACGACTTCAGCAGTGCCTGATTGCTAAACATCATCACAACTGAGCTTGTTGACGGTTGTGCTCCCTCATTAAAGGAGGGGCAAGCAGGGTCATTGGACCCTCACCAGAGTATCCAGCCACTCTTCCCAGCCAACTGTATGTAATTTGGTCCTAATCACACATGGTCTTCTGGATTTGGGGAGGTCTACAGTATTCAATCTGGGGAAGGCTAAGAAGAGAAGGCTTGGCCCTTGCTGGGTAAAGGCTTTCCAGTGTGCACACACCCTCAGGTCATTCACTTCAGCAACCCCTCAGTTATCTCAGTAAGTAAGTTCAGAAAATTCATTGGTTCCCCAGTAAAACTTTAATCAAACATTGGTTTGACACTAGAACCTTAAAAGGGAATAAGCATTGCTTAGTATCCCCAGGAAAAGAATTCTCACAATAGATGGAAAATTTATTTGTTAATGTTATGTCTCAAAATTCTTAGAAAAAGAAAAAGATGTTAGAAGGATATGGGAATGGAGATATTTTCCAAAATAGAAAAAAATGAGAAAGCCTAAGCAAGTGATGAAGGTCTATGTAAGTTTGTTATGATATATAAAGGAGACAAAAATAATATACACATAATCTTAAAATTTCTAAGGTCATAGTTTAGTCAACTAGTTTAAGGAACAAAATATGTATCTAGTCAAGGTTTATCTGAGAATATTTGGTTTTTTAACCAAGCTTTATCTACATAGCACATGGTAATTAAAAGTACCAGACTGGTGGAACTAACCTTATTGGATGTTTAACAGCCATAGTTCGAGGCCTATACTAATGTGGTCAGAGGGCCTTAAAGGACAGTTTGTGCCCCTTGCCCTCCAAGGTTGACTAATTTCCAGGAGACTACTGAACATCTCTCAAAATGTCCTGTAACTGTGGTGAGTCACCTGTCCTCTTGTTCAGGGAGGCCATGGAGACTCCACCAGATGGACTTGAAGCAGTGTCCAGTTTCCAAAGAGGAGGGTCAACTCAGAGGAAACATTTCCTCCACGCTTCCAAGTGAACCAGACACGGTCGAGCAGGACTTTGACTTGACTTATCTTCACATAGATGGAACTAGTAAAAGAAAGGAGCCAAGGGCTTCTCCCAAGCCCATGTTATTCCTGAGGAACAGATCCTCAAACGACTTTAAGAGTAAAAATAAATTGATTTATTTGGGCCAACAGTATGTTCTTAAACATTCAAAAGAAAAGTATAAACAAAGAGTAAAGTCATCAGTATATTTCTTTAAGAGTTCAAGGGATTACACTTGTCAGACATTGGGCTTAAGTCCATATAAAAAGTTATTTATACAATTATCTCTCATTGATGATTTTGTTCTGAATCAGAAAGTGTTGTTCAGAGGTAAGACTTCAAATATTGGTCTGCAATACTGTAGTGCCCACCTGTAGCTAAGGCAGACAACCCACTATTGTTCTAAAATGATGGCCAAATTTGTTTTCTCCCCCTATCTAGAAGCCTTTGAGAGGGAACTGACACTGATTCTAACCACTCTAACAGCTATTAAAGTGCCTGAAAGCAAATCCCAAATCCATCACTCTTGAGTCCAGCCTTGGCAGACACAAGAAAAATGAGGAGGAATCCAATAGAGGGATGCTTTTGGAAGTTCTCATCAAAAAATTCCAATGGACTCTTATATAAACATTTGAAATTTGCTCTGTTCTGTTCTGACTTTTTTCTAGTTCCCTGTCTAGAACTTGTAATGCTAATTACTCTTGCCTTTACTTCTCCTTCACATCTCCTATTCACCAGTCAAAGACTTTCTTTTCCCCCTTACAGATAAGAGTTATGCAGTTTGGGAGTCTTTTAGATAGACCCACTGAAGGGGTACCCCAATTGCCTCACCCTTCGTCCCTGTTCAGCATGGAAGAAGCCAGAGCTGTCTGCTTCTGGACCACTGGGTAACCTCTTCAAAGGATGGTGTGATAAGAATAGGAGGTAGGAATTGGCTAGGCAGTTAGTATAAAAAGACCCCAAAGAAAAGTAGCCAGTTTCTTGGCTAAAAGTAAAAATGTACTTGGGCCTGTTAGCAACATACTCTACTCCAAAGGCCAAAAATGTTGAAATTAATTCTTATCTAATCCTTAAAAGATTTTAGAGCTGCCTCTTCAGAGGGGGGAATGTTAGAGTAGCAAAAACCCCATTTAAAAAAAAGAAGAAAGAGTACATGAAGTTATCAGAAAAAAGTGATGGGGAGATATGGGTGGAGTTGGAGGGGAGGGAGTGGGCATGGATTTGATCAAAACAGCTTATATGCTTATATCCCTGTACGAAATTCTCAATAAATTATTTTTTTTAAAAAGAAATAAAGGAGTTTAAAATTTGCTGAAAAATAAAAAATTAAAAATAAATAAAGGTAAAAAAATGCATATGGCATGGTGAAATGTAGAATAAGCAAAACTCATGTTCATTATGTATATATGTAAATACATAGGGAAGGGACTTAATTTAAATATTCTCAACTACCAACAGTGGTCCCTTGGAGACAAGTGGGATCGGAGTCCTCTAACTCTGAAGTCATTTTTTATAGAGTTCCAAGTTTTTACAAGGAACACTTGATTTAATTTAAAAATCGAATTTAAAAAGCAATTTGGTATTATATTCTTTGCTCTTGGGGATTACTAGGGTGATGTGTGTCTTAGTTACTTTTCCTGTCCTTGTGATAAATTACCCTGACAAAAGCAGCTTAAAGGACAAGGCATTTATTTTGGCTTACAATTTCAAGATACAGTCTATCATGGCTAGAAGTCCTAGTGGCAGGAGCCTGGGGTATCTTGGCCACATTGCATCTGTGGTTGGGAAGCAGAGGCCCATGAATACCTGTGCTCAGTTCATTTTCCCCTTTTCCTATAGTCCAGGATCCCACCCCAGGAAATGATGGATGGGCTTCTTGCCTCCATGAACCTAATGAAGATAACTCTTCACATCCATGACCAGAGATTAGTCTAACCTGAATAATCCCTCACAGGTGTGCCCTGGAGGCTTGTCTCCTAGGTGATTCTAGATCTTATCAAGTTGAGGGCACTAAACATCCCTGTGTGCAAAACCCATTTAAACTTCAACTCCAGTAGTCTGATTCCCAGTGATTACATCTTGAGGTTTCTCCATTTTGATACTATGTTGTACCTTTTAGAATTTTTGTTTAAAATTACATATGAGCCAGGTGAACCAGGTGTGGTGGCGCATGTCTTTGGGACTCAGCACTCAGGAGGCAGAAGCAGGCAGATTTCTATGAGGTCAAGGCCAACCAGGTCTACATGGTGAGTGCCAGGCTAGCTGGGGCTACAGGGAGATCCTATCTCAAAAAGACAATAAATAAATAAATAAATAAATAAATAAATAAATAAATAAATAAAATTATACATGATGACGCAGGTACATATGCCCTTCCTTCACATTTTTAATAGGCAACAGGCGATTTCCCCTACGAACATTGTTAAGTGTGCAGTGCTAGGCATTTTGGGAATAGAAAATATATTTTAGGATGTAAGTCTTCTAGCTTCTTTCTTTTGCTTTTTTTTTTTTTTTTCTTTTTCTTTTTTGAGGTGGGGAATAGGAGCTGAGTTGCAGTCTCAGGGTGGCCTTGAATGTGTTATGTACCTGAGGCCGACCTAGACCTTGCTATGTAGCCAAGGCCGGCCTCAAACTGGCAATCCTCCTCCTGCCTCAGTGTCCAAGCACTGGGCCCCTATGCCCAAAGTAAGCCTTCTGACTCCTTAATTTGATGCTGAGGACAAACACTAAAAACTTAGGAACATTTTTAGAATAAAATAAAGATTGTGAAAGATATAGGTAGCGTAGAATTTCTACGTGCACGCAGAGGAGGAAAGAGGAACAGAAGGTGCAGTGGAAAGTGCACTGCCAGGGAAGCAAGGCAGGTGGCCTTGAGCATTCAGAAGGCATACAAAAGGCAACTGCTGGCAGTTCCGGAGCTGGGAATCAAAACACAGTGCATTATGTAAAAGGTTATTCAGGTACTAGATTAGGGGATTGCTGTGCTAAGCCCCAAAAGGACCTGTATAATAAACAACAGCCAGAAAATACAACCTGCAGCAAAGAAGCCGGCTACATCAACATTCACTGGGCTACTGTGTACTGTCAGTTCCTCTACCATATCGTCATTTCTCCAGGAGAGGCTGGGGCGCGAGGGTGCAGTGACAGCCTCGGGCACTACACTCAGCGTTCTGGCCTTGGTGTCTAGAAGTGTACAAAAGGAGAACCACACAGTTGCCAGATCTTAGTGCTGGCTGGCCCTTGGGAAGTTGAATTTACACAGCCATCAGCACTTTTCTGTTCATGGTCTCTGTGAACACACGGATGAAGTCAAGTTCAAGGATTTTTTTCACTTCCTTGTTCTTATTTATGTTTCACAACAATGCTTCATGGTAACTGACTGTTCTTTCTTTTGCAAAGCCAGTTGCTCCCATGGAGCCTCACTCATAGCTCTTACAGTGCTTACCAGTTTACACCTACACTGCGCTGTAAATTTCTTGAAGTCAAGAACTGCTTTCATTTTGTCTCTAGTTCAAAGCCAGGCATTTAAAATATATATCTCAGGGCCGGAGAGATGGCTCAGTGGTTGAGAGAACTGGCTGCTCTTGCTGAGGACCTGGGTTCCATTCCCAGCACCCACATGGAAGCTAAAACTGTCTGTTAACTCCAGTTCCAGGGGATCTGATGTCTTCTGACCTCCACGGGCACTGCATAACATGGGTGCGCCTACACACATGCAGGCAATATACCTGAACACATAAAATAAATATCTCAAATTAATTCTCCTGATAAGGAGCTCTTTTGTGAGTTTATAAAGCTGGAACAGTCCTTTGAGAGTTAAGCCAAAATATTACTTAATAATAATTAAGTACTGCTTAATAATAAAGTCCAGATGGCTCTGATAGTTTTCAAAGGATGAGTTCTTTGGTTTTAAAATGTAAAATAAAAAATGAAGGTGATAGAAATAATTTTAGGGAAGTCAAAGTAAGAGATGGTGGTTGTTACAATTAAATGAGCTACATTTCAAGTAATTTTCAAGCAAATGTGATATTTTGGGTTTTTTACTATTTCATTATTTTTATTTTATGTGTATGAGTGTTTTGCCTGCATGTATATAAGTGTACCACACGTGTGCAATGCCCCAAAGAGACCAGAAGAGGGTGTCAGATCCCCCTAGAACTGAAGTTATAGACTGTTGTTAGCTGCCATGTGGGTGCTGGGAATTGCACCCATGCCCTCAGCAAGAGCAGCCAGTGCTCTTAAGCAGTGAGCCATCATGGCTCCAGCCCCAAACATGTTGTTTTGGATGTATGAAAAGTAAAAAGAAAATGGGGCTGGCAAGATGGCTCATCAGGTAAAGGCACTTACTGAGAAAGCCTGGCAACCTCAGCTCCAGCTCCGCAGAACCCAGGTAATGGTGGAAGGAGAGCACTGAGTCCTCAAAGTTGTCTTCCGACCTCCACAGGTGCTGTGGCATGCATACGCACACAGACACAAAGACATACACAGTAAAGTTTTTTAAATGGGATAGGACAGTCTATGAATTTGGATGAAGCCTATCATACTTTCTAATGGCACTTTTCTGTTTGAATGGATAGATGCTCCCAAGGTATAGTCAATATGTAAAGTAATAGTTGTCCTACCAGAGTAATAAATTACATCCACCACAATAAAATGACCTATCAGATGTCTCACTTTGTAAGTCATTATAAAAAATAATTGATACATACGAATATTGAAATTTCATAAAAACAGGGAAAGGACAGATAACCAAATATAGTTAAGAATAATAGCATGGACTGTATCAAGAACAGCTACAGTTCTAAGGTGGGGACTGGGCCAAATAATGTTTACAGAATGCAATTTTATTTTCCCAAATAAGCTCTACAACATTTTATAGAAACTATGGGGTGATCCATTTAAATAGACAAGAGCAATGAGAGAGGTAAAAAGAGACTGTTCAAAGGACAAGGCCTAACTTGGCAAGGGACCCAGAAGGAAGTTCTGGGACAATCCAACAAAGGAAGGAAACCTGAAATAAACAAAGATTGGCCAAAACCCAGGCGGCAAATGGGGTGTGAAGTGTTTTAGGGCCTTTGATAAAGAGCTTTGGAGTTAAGGTGGCATGCTGTAGTGTAAAGGACAGCCAGTGTCTCGCATAGGACTGTCAGTCTTAGGCAGAATAAAGACAGCACTTCAGGGTGAGGTGATGACTGGTCAGATGTCACTAGAACTGAAGATTTAAGTGTGTAATCTTCATTCATTTTCTGCATAAGCATTTTTATTATACAAAAGGACATCAGATGATAATACCATACATTGCCAAAATGGACACATTTGAGGATGATAATCAAAAGAGTCTCATTAGAAGATAGCACTCACAGTTAATTATTACTTGCTAGGCATTTAGTCATGTGGTGCTTTTTATTAATTACATGTTCACCCTGAATTTGCACAGATCCTAACTAGGTTTCCCTGTGGACTTACAGTGGCCCTGTGGATTCTACCACAAACCTATACCTGCAGTTATCCTCGTCTTTCTAGCTTCTGGCCCCATGAGCACTATTTTCATTTGGAATCTTATATAGGCTTTTTTGGGGGGGGGTCAGCTAGGGAAGTGAAGGAAGTTCTTACTCTGAGTCAAGGCTAGCCTCCAATAGGCCATACTCCTCCTGCTCTGGCCTTTCTAATGCTGAGATTAGGAATGTGCCACCATGCCTGGCTATCTTTAGTCTTGCAATATAGTTATGGAAACATAGAAAACCAAAGAAAGGGCAGACAAAATGACTTAGTGGGTAAAGGAGCTTGCTGCCAAGCCTGACTATCTGAGTTCAGTTCCTGGCACCCACGTGGTAGAAGGAGAGAATGTCTGCAAATTGTCCTCTGACCTTCACATGTGTGTTACCCCCTCTCCTGAAAACACAATAAATTTAAAAAAAAATTAAAGAGACGCCCCAAAGGAAACATTAATACGAAATGTTATTTAAAAGAAATAACAGTGTTTTCTCAAATACTAATATTCTCTTTATAGCTCTTCTCTCACTCCTACCATCTAAATGTCTATATTCTGATTTTGAATTACAACTACTAAGCTATACACATTTATCTTGTCCACAGCGTAGAAAGCTGTTACATATAACAATATTATATGTATTTACATCCTTCATTTGAAATCTCTAAGTTTTTTTTAAATTTAATAAACAACTTGGAAATTACAACAAAATGCAGGATTTTAAGGACTTTCAAATGAGTTGTGTTAGATGTACTGAAATTTCCACAAGCCAAACAAGGCGTGATCAAGTTCAATTTTAATGTAACACTGCAGATGGGGAAGAGGGGCAATATTCAGATAAGCTAGAAAGAGTGGGAAGAAAAGAATGTATGTTTTTAGGAAGTCAGGTAGATTTGAGAGACAAAGAGGAAAGGGGACTATATTCAGTGCATTATATATATATATATATATATATATATATATAGTGCTACAAAACAAAACTCTGACAAAAACATCCTAAGGAAGGAAGGGTTTATTTTCGCTCACAGTTCCAGGGTACAGTCCATCATGTTGAGGAAGGCACAGAGGCAGGAAGCAACAGGTCACACAACACCCACAGTCAGCAATGAACGTTAGTGCTCAGCTCACTTTCTACGTTTCGTGCATTCTTGAACCCCAGTCTATGGAGTGGTACCATCAGCGCTTAGGGTAGGTCTTCCCACATAATTAACCCAATCTGGAAAATCCCTCACAGATGTACCCAGAGATTTGTCTCCTACATGATTCTAGATCCTGTCAAGTCGACAGTATTAATCATCTGGGAGGCACAGTTCCTTGACTGAGTCCTAGGACTGCAGGGAACTAGTGAAGCTGTGGCCTCATCCTGAGATGAGCAGAGATGAGGTGCTGAGATGTCTAAGTACAGTGCAGAAAGAAGGGGCCAAAAGAAAACAAGAACAAAAGTCCTGTTTGTGGGCACCAGAAAAAGGACTGGGATCCGTGAGGCAATTACCTTACTTTTGTATTCTCGAGGCTAGATAACCCTGAAAAACAAAGTGCTCAGTCAATGTCGGGAAATGACAGTATTATGGGCAGATCATTTACATCTGGGATTCTTAAACATCAATGTGCAGAAGAATTATCTGGGGAATATTGTTACAATGAAAATTCTAATTCAGATGGAGAGGGGGTCAAGAGCCCACATTTATTTATTTATTTCTCTTTCTTTCTTTCTTTCTTTCTTTCTTTCTTTCTTTCTTTCTTTCTTTCTTCCTTCCTTCCTTCCTTCCTTCCCTTTCTTTCTTTCTTTCTTTTCTTTCTTTCTTCTTTCCTTCCTTTTTTTTTTGGTCTTTTTGAGATAGGGTCTCCCTGTAGCCCCAGCTGGCCTGGAACTAATTATGTACACCAGGCTGGCCTTGGGCTCACAGAGATCCACCTGCCTCTGCTTCCCAAGTGCTGGGGCGTCTGGCTCCCACATTTCTAACAAGCTTCCGGTAACATTTTGCAGCTTTGAGTAGCAATGATGGGTGCTTGAAGGGCTTTTGTAAAATAAATGAATCAGTGAATTTTTGTTTCCTAAGACAGGTATCTCTTGTGGGTTCATCAAAGACCTTAATTATAGAATTATCCTCTCTTTCACCTTTAGTGGATGGGAATGAATAATCAGATAACAAAAGAAAGAATCCAGTGTCCAAGTTCAAGCCAGTAATAACATATCTGAAAAGCATACCCATTGTTACATATCCATATTAATAACAAGATAACTACCTGTATTATTTATAGTGACACATCTGCACACTGAAGTATCCAAGAGGACTTCCTGCAACAATAAAAAAGCTCTATAGCTAACTGTCCTCTGTGTTAGCCATTAAGCACTTCTGTCTATTCAGCAGTTGAAATAAGTCTAGTACACCCGAGGCATAAATAGCCACACATGGCTACCAGCTGCCATAGTCATTAGTGGCTCCTAGCATCACCCAAAGACACCAGACACCTGGGCGCTGCTTGCCTTCTGGTGGAAGTCTTCTTGCTACAGAGGCTCTAGATTTAGGTAATAATTACAAAGGAGACCTCAGAAGTCTCTGGAGCCCATACTGAGAACTGACAGCATAAGGAAACCTGAGGCCCATAGAAAGCAGCTGATAATGACCAAGGAATTTAATTCTCCTTTTATCTAAAAGTAGGATTCTCCTGCTAAACCATCATCCAGAAGAATAATAAAGTAGAAGTATACCCCACCTAGGAGCTCATGTTATGCTGAAACACGTAGACATGCACACGCACACACATACACACACTTTTTAAAATATTTTATTATTTTTTATGTGTATGAGTGTATTGCTTGCATGTAAGTGCACCCCCGTCATGCAATGCCATGGAGGTCAGAAGAGGACATTGGAATGCCCTGGAACTGGCGTTATAGATGGTTGTTAGCTGTCATGTGGGTGTTGGAAATCAAACTCAGCTCTTCTGCAAGAGCAATCAGTGTTCTTAACCGCTGAGCCATCTCTCCTGCCCCACACACATGCTTTTGAAAGACACAAATTCCCTTTCAGAACTAGCTATACCTTTACTACTGTATAACTCACGGCAAATAACCTAACCTCCCTGGTCAGTTCCCAAGTCTCTTTGTAAATTGGAGCTGGTAATATTACTTACTGGGCAAAGATGTTATGAAGGTAGACTCCTGAAAGGCATTAAAATTCCACACAAAGGTTAATTATTACTCACTAAAAGGGAAGCTGACACTACAAAACAAAATCTAAGAGCTGTCTAGAATCTTCTCTTGTACTATTAATAAATGTGTATTGAATGCACAAAATCTTAGAAATCGTTTGTGATGCATATTCAGTCCTTTTGTATCTATTGTAAAGGAATGTAACCCTCACAGAATGGGCATGCCAAAGTCATTTGGGAGAATGGCTGTGGGGAGGAGTGCTTTATTTAGTAGTATGGGGTCTGGTAAGCATCCTCCCTGCTAAGATTACACTGAACATAAAGGAAATCACAGACTGCTCATTTCCCTTATGCTCATCCTAATCTTGTGGAAACTTCCTGTAAAAGGCAGTTATAGCATTAAAAGTAAACTGATTTCACACTCACCGGATATCACCGGACTAACAACTGCAGTCCTTAGGGAGAAAAAGAAAATAGTGTATTTGTCTTTTATACTTTGTATTAATTTGGAAGAATGAGGAAACTACTGATGAAGAAACAGACCCATGCCAGAGGCAAGGAAACTATTTAGAAACATGGTTACCATTTAGTAAGTCCACTGAGAGGTAGGGCTGATTAGCCAGGAGACTGGTTACACTATAGAAAAGGAGAGGGCTGGAGGGAGGGAAGAAGGAGGGAGGAAAGGAGAGAAACTCATTACACAAAATACATTGCAGCTTGAACATACAGTCCTTTGGTAACTACAGTTTTAAAGCATGGACTCTGAATAGCATCTGCCAAGGAGCAATGCTAGGGTAAGGAGAATTTTAGGAATGGAAAGGAATGTGTGTTTTATGTACTATGAGAACCTCGTCTGTTGATATGGCTCTCTCGTTTTGGCTTGCTAAGAGTAAAAATATCTGTGAAGAGTGAAAGGTAGCAGACACCCTGTATATGAGATGCCGACCGACCTATAATAAAGTTGTAGTAGAAGCCTGGGGAACTCCTGGCTTCCACCCCAGTGTCAGGCAACACAGCTTCATTTTTTTTTGTATGTAGATTTGACTTTGGAACAATATTCCACCTCAAAAGTTCCATTATTTAAAACCACTGTATAAAGAACACCAAAGATACGAAATGTAGCCTCTGCTTTCAAATCCCTTAAAGTTTAACTGGAGAAACAAACCTTTTTATGAATTTATGATAAAAAGGTAATTAGCAAAAAAAAATCACCATGCTGTAAGTATAAACAATAAAAGCAAAAATGAAAGAACCTGCGAAGACAAAATCCAAGTTCATAAGAGAAATGGTTACTATGAAGTGCACAATCAGAAAAGAGAGAAAGCTTTGGATTGCAGAGTCACCGGCCACATGTCAGTGTCTGGTGAGGGCAGAGGACAGTGTTAGTTACTTTTCTCATTGCTCTGACAAAATAATCTGATAAAAGCAACTTAGGAAAGGAAAGTGTACAGTACCAGAATACAGTCAATTATGTGTGGAAAGTCACAGTGTCAGTAGCTCCAGCCAACTGGTCATGTTGCATCTACAGGCAAGAAGCAAAAAGCACCGAATGCTGGTGCTCAGTTTGCTTTCTCCCTTTTATTCAGTTTAGAATGAACCATCCATGTTTAAGAGCAGTCTTTCCACTTCAGTTAACTTAATCTGGATAATTCCTCACAGGTATGCCTGAAGGCTTGTCTTTTAGGTGACTCTAGATCCTGTCAAGCTGATGATCAATATTAACCATCACACCAAACTTGGACTATTACTTTCCTGAAACTTAGACTCTACTTGCAACTTAACTTTGTTGAAATGACCTCCTCCTGGTCATTACTTGATGACTGTATAGTTGCTCTTCTCGCTTTGGCCCTTGGATGTTACTGGTAATTATTCTAGTTTCCTGTCTGATGATGGGACAAATACCATAACCAAAAGCAACTTCAAGGAGGAAAGGGTTTATTTGGCTTACATTTCCAGGTAACAGTCCATTATTGAGGGAAGTCAAGGCAGGAACTAAGGCAGGAGCTTGAAACAGAAACCATGGAGGAATGCAGGCTCATGTTTAGCTAGCTCTCTATTTTTTGTTTGTTTGTTTTGAGACAGGGTCTCCCTGTAGCCCCAGATGACCTGGAACCATGTAGACCAGGCTGGTCCTGATCTCACAGATTGGCCTGCCTCCCCCTCTCAAGTACTGGGATTAAATAAAGGCATGCACTATTACACCTAGGTTAGCTAGTTTTCTTATACAGTGCAGGGCTACCTGCCTAGGCGATGGTGTCTTACACAATGGACTGGGTCCTCTTATACCAGTTAACAATCAAGACAGTCCCCAACAGACATGCCCACAGACCAATCTAATCCAGGTAATCTAATCCAGGTCAAAGGCTTTCCTCTAAGATGACTCTAGGCTGTGTCAAGTTGATAGGTAAAGCTAACTAGGACAGTAATTAATCACCTCTAACTGATTATTGTAAGTGGCTAACTTCTAAAGTTGAGGACAAAGAGTCAGCGACCTGTGGGAACCAGCAATTGTGACCCTCCTTTCACAGGCCCACTGAGAAAGCACAGCCAAGCAAATACCCATATCCTCTCTCTTGATGACTCTGAACCTCACTAGAGAATCCTTGACTAGTAGCAACTGCACAGAGTGTGAACTTAAGGTGATGTGTTAAGCTTCTCACATACACCCTAGGCTGTCCTTTTGTGCTAGCTGGAACAGTGGTTTTAGTCAGGGAGTGTTAAGAGACAGGATGACTGGTAAAGAAGACTATGAAGGACTAAAAAGGGCCTGGTGCCTGGTGTACTTCTGAAAAACTGGAGTTCTTAGTCACATTACAAACCTGCTGATCAGAGTCTCTGGGTTGGGGCCTCAGGAGATATATATAAAAGACCAAACTCATAGACCTGGGAGGGACTATAGGTAGAGGTTGTGATGGGTAATCTTGGTTGTCAACTTGACATACTTGGGAAGAGGGAACCTAAGTTTAAAAATTCCTTCCATCAGACTGACCTGTAGGCATGTATGTGGAGCATATTCTTAGGTGTTAATTGATGTAGGAGGAACAAAACTGCTACGGGTGGTGTCATCCCTAGCAGGTGGGCCTGGGCAGTTTAAGCAATGTAGCTGAGTAAATCAAAGGTAGGAAGCCAGGCAGTAGTGTGCCCCCATGGTCTTCTCTTCAGTTTCTGCCTTCAGGTTCCCACCTTGCTTTCTTGCTTTGCTTTCCCATGATGATGGACTATAAAGTGTAAAATGAAATAAACCCTTTCTGGCCAAATTGCTTTTGGTCAGTGTTTTATCAGCAGCACAGAAGCAAACTAGCACAGAGGTAGAGCCCTTGCTTAATATGTACAAGAGTCTGGGTTGGATCCTCAGCACTTGAAACAAAAAAAGTACATAAAGAAGTACTCACAAATTTGAAAGAAAAACTTATAGTTGAAAATTTCAAACTTGAAAAACAGTAAAGAAAATGTACTCACCCATAGCTAATCTTGCTTTATCTGTCTCCTCAGCCTATTATTTTGAAGTGTCGGCTAGCATATCATTTAAACTGTACTATTTCAGTACACATAGATAAAAGATAAGGACTTAACCATAGGGGCTGGAGAGATGGCTTAGCGGTTAAGAATACTGTTCTTGCAGAAGACCCGGGTTCGAATCCCAACATCCATACGACAGCTAACAGCTGTCTGTAACTCCAGTTCCAGGGGATCTGATAGCTTCTTCTGTCCTCTGCGGGCACTGCACGACACAGGTACACTTACCTACATGCAGGCAATACACACATACACATAAAATAAAAATAATAAATAAAAAACATAACCAGAAAGCAAGATTTTTAAAAATCTTCTTTACTTTCATCAAATCTCTTGGTAGTGTTCAAAGTTCCCTAATCATCCAATTTTAAAATATTTCTTTGCAAATCAAGATGCAAGTAGGTCTCACAGAATACCCTGTCTCTTGCCCCTCAGAAGGCCCAGGCGCTAGGAGAGACAAGGCCCCTGGAGTTTAGAGAAGTCAAAGTGACTGAAAGTCAGAGTAGAAGACTCTGGCTCTGAGCTTCTTTGAAGATCATTTCTGTTTCAGAGTCAAAAAAATTAGAGCTCTGCCAGACCAGAGCAATTTTTTTAAAAAAGGAAGATCATCGACTACTGGGTAAGAAGTAGGAATTATAAATATCCTGCTAAAATGGACATAAAAGGATCCTAAGATAGAAATGAGAACCACTAAAGGGAGTGGATGGCTTGATCATCCTGTGTCTTGTCCACAGGGCTTGGAATAAGTTGAATTGGTAATTGATTTGAGCTGTTGACCATATTTTGAACCTTATAGACGGTGTGTGTGTATGAAAGTGGCCAATACAGTAGTTGGTATATGATAAACAAAGACAGTTTTCCCATCTTCTCCAAAAGCTAGGACTGATTATTTCTGTGCTGCACAAGAACCTCAAGCAGCTGCTTATCTTCAAAAGTGAAAGCTGCCTTTGTAAACAGCAAACTTCATTCTTAATCATAACTATGATGGTTATCATTGTTGATGGCTTAAAAGGGCCAGGTCATGTGTCTACTGGGGTACACAGAAGATGACAGATGGTTATTTGTTGAATGACTGAACAATACCAAGTGCTTTACATTTAAACTTCACATGGCATCACTTTGACATGGACTTTATTATCTCTGTTTTACAAAATTATGGTGAGAATGAGACCATCATATGAACTCTTAATCTGTTTTAGTGATATATATACATATATATATATATTAATATCCCACTAACCAACATAACAGCACTGTGAAATAGGTACTATTATCCCCATCAGGCACAGGCAGAGTTTAAGTAACTCGCCTAAAAACAGAGTCTGTGGTTATTAGACTTGATTCAACCCACTCCTTCCTCAAACTGGGAATTCAACCTAGGTCCTCATGTACTGGCTATGTAGGCACTCCATCACTGAGTTATATCTTAAGTCCCTTTAAAAAAAGATATTTCATTTGTTTAGAGGGAAATGTATTTTTTCAAAAGCCTACTGAAAATTACATGTACAATATACATATGAGTGCATGTGACTATAGCTGAAGGCTACACAACAAAAAACCCACAGTGCCAGGCAGGGGAAATCTCCCTTGGAGTTGTTGGGAGGGTAGACTAAGAGGCTCTCAAAATAATACACATTATTGCTACAACCCTTGATTGCCTCCAGAACTTGAAGATAAGACCCTATGGCTGAAAACAGGGCATATTTTGGACACAGAATTTAGAGTAATCTAATAGAAATGGTCTGGAAGCCTGCTCCCTGAAGACTGGCTCCCACAGTATCAGAAGACAGTATGCAAACTACCAAGGGAGAAAAACCAATCAATGATCTCATTCAGCTGTAAGGTTTATGAACCACAACAATGAATGGCCCAGCAAACAATCTCTACTGGAGGAGTAGTGGCACTTTTATCTTGGGGTAAACAACAGCTGTCTAATTGGATTTAAGAACCTGTTCGATGGGAGGGAACTCATGTGTGGTACTGTAAACAAAGCCAAATACCCATGGCTGGAGGGAGGTCATGCATCCTAGAGAAAAACCTACTTTTGTCACCAACATAATTTCTTACTGTAGACTAATATGTATCTAAGGCTACCTCTCATCACTCATCAAAGAAGCTTCTTTATATAACAGATGGAGACTATCATGAAGTTCCACAACTAGACAAACTTAGAGAATAAGTGTCTGTAAGGTATCTTGCCCTAAGTGACATCTACAATGCAACTTCTACACCTAAGGCTCAGGGAACCTAGTGGAACAGAGAGCAGAAAGAATATTAATGCATCTCGAAACTCTCACCAGCAAAGCTTCCTCTTGCAAAAAGGTGGTAATTCAGAAATTCACAACTGGCCCAAGCAAAGAGAATAAGAGACTGCAGAGTGATTATTCCTAAATAGGACTCCTATATCAAATCTCTCCTCAGGGACCATTGCAGAAGAGGGGCAGAAAGATGGTAAGACCACAGGTAGTTGATGCCCAAAAGGAAACAGTTTTCCAGACACCTGGGAAGTTATTCAAATAAACTCACAGTAATGATAACAGCATGCACAGGACCCATGTAAGCACAAGCCAGACTAAAGTCCAGCATTGAAGTGGGGATATGGGGAAGAAGTCTCAACTAGCTGAGTTGCTTCTAGCAACAGGTAACTACTGGGAGAGGGAGTGTTGGTTTTCCTTAAGTATGTGACATTAGATATGTTAACCAGGCTCCAGTGGATGGACACACACCAAAGAACATTTGACTCAATAGGCCTTAATATATATGACAGAGTACATGAAATCTGGCTGGGGGTGAAATGTGAGGGGTGAGATGGGTGTGTGTGTAAATAGGATCAAAATAACTTGTATGAAATTTGTAAAAATTCAATAAAATATACTACATTTAAAAATATTTACTTTTATGTGTATGATCATATTGCCTGCATGTATGTATGTGCACCTATGTCATTCAATGCCCCTGGAGCTCAGCGGAGGGCTTCAGATCCCCTGGAACTGGAGTTAAGGATGGTTGTGAGCTGCCATGTGGGTGCTGGGAACCTAACTTGGTACTATGCAAGAGCAGTCAGCACTCTTAATCACTGAGCCATCTCTCCAGCCTCTAAGTTTTTAGAGACAGTGTTTTTCTAAGTTAACCATGCAGGTCTTGGACTTGTAATCCTCCTGCCTCAGCCTCCTCATCAGCTGGGATTACAGGCCTGGAGGTAGCTGGAGCAGCAACCTTGGTTCCCTTAGAGGTCGCATTAACCCCAGAAGGCAGTAAGTGAGAAGCATTGCACAGAACTACCTGGGGAGGTCAGGAACTTGGGAGTGCTTGGGATTCAGTCCCCCAGGCCATCATGTGTATAGGCTGATTTTGTAGATAACAGAAGAGATAATAGAATTTGCAGAGGCAAGGGTTCCTAGCCCTCTGGCCAGAGAGATCCTAGGCTTCAGCCCTCAACCCTAGAAGGTTTCGGTGCAAAAGTCTGAGATTAAGGTCTGAGATTAAGGCATACATTGCCCTCTATCAATGCAAACGTGACAGCTGCCTATCCAACAACCTTTCCG
Source organism: Nannospalax galili (assembly GCF_000622305.1). Classification (NCBI taxonomy): domain Eukaryota; kingdom Metazoa; phylum Chordata; class Mammalia; order Rodentia; family Spalacidae; genus Nannospalax; species Nannospalax galili. The sequence continues at coordinate 1,532,890 of NW_008360323.1, read as the reverse complement.
CCTCCGTTCGGCAGAGTTCGTGCCACACAGGCATCGCCTGCGCTATAGTTATGCAACCACACTCGCAGCGGGAGTTATTTCCTGTGCTGCTAGATGCGCCAGATTCATGTAATACGCCTACCCCGGGCTTCAATGGAAGTCGTTCTCCATTAACAAACACTCAGGCTTTCGGAGATGAATGCCCGGCATAGCAAACCTTCTGCGCACTAAGAATCGCGTTGAGAGGCATTAAAAGCCAACTCTCTCTCTCTCTCCCTCTCTCTCTGCACACACACACAACCACACCACACACCCTCCCTTGTGCAAGCAGCTAAGGGACTGCAGCAATGCAACCAGAGGGACAGCAGGAGGAGCTCTCTTTGCAGTCCCTGCCTGGAACCCCCCACTAACTAAAGATGAACTCATGCCAGTTCCATTCTTTGCAAGGACAACACAACATACACACACCCGAGCGCGCGCGCGCACTGCACAGAACAGAGTGGGCTCCAGATCTCCTCCCTGAACACACAATCTGTCGCCTGTTCGTCCAGGCAACCCGGCTCTTCCACGCGAAGTAACGGGGAGTTTCGTCGCAACAATGCAATCTCCGGAGCAGCTCCGCTTGAAGCTCGCACCCCCGCCCCCTTTCGCGGCGTGCCAAGAGTTTGGAGCGCGCGCACGCACACGAGCGCGGTGCGGCAGTGTATCCCTCCGCCTCGCTCCTCGCCCCGCTCCCGCGGCCCCACGATTTGGGAAACGAGGGGAGGAGGAGGAGGAGGAGGAGGAGGGAACTACTTTCCTGAAACTTGCTATGCTGCCCACGATCGCCACTTGCAGTGATTCGTCCGGGGGCCACCGCTCTTAGGCCTCCTCCTCCCCGCACCCCTGCATCTCCACCTCCCCGTCCCGGCAGCAGGCTCACATCCGCACCCCAGCGGCCCCTCGGCTCCCGCGGGAAGCCGGCGGCCGGGGAGAAGTCGCCAGGGACTACTTCGCCTCTCTCTCCCGCGGGCGCCCCCGCTTCGGGCGGCGGCGGCGGAAGGAGCAGGCGGCGTGAGCGCTTCCGCCGCCCCCCTGGCTCCCCTCTGGCGGGCGTGAGGTCCTGGCCCAGGGAGCTGCTGCCGGGCTGCCCTCTTCATCCTCGCCGCCGCTCGGGACAGTGCGCTCGGGCTCCGGCCCTGCCCCGCTGCACAGCGTCCGGAGGAATCCGTCGCCGCGGGGTTCCTGAGCCGGATCCGAGGCGGGCGG
>NW_008360323.1:1499667-1531428 GCF_000622305.1 Nannospalax galili | reverse complement strand
GGCTCGCGGGGCGCCGCTCCGGGTGAGGCGTCCACCATGGTGAGGCCCCTGAGCCGCTGCCCGCGCGCCCCGCCGGCCGCCACCGCCGCCGCCCGCCGTCCCTCGGAGCCGCCGCTGCCTCTGCTTCCCCGCCTGCCGTTGCTCCTCCATCTCCAGATCGGATCACGGTGAGGGAAAGATGAGCGAGGAGACGGCGACTTCTGACAACGAGTAAGCGAGCCCCCTCCCCCAGTCCTCCCTCGGCGCGGCCCGGACCCCGCGCACTCTCGGGGGAGCCCGCTGCGTCCTGCCGCGGACACAGATACCGAGGTGCTGGGCGGTTTTATTTCGTGCAAGCACCCTTCTCCATCCTTCCATCACCTCCGCACTGGGGAAGGAAGGGGGTTGAGCAGAGGTAGCATAGCAGTCCGACATCTCCGAGACCGACTGTGGGGGGCTGGAAGTGCAATCGAACACCCTCTGCCACCGAGACCCTGGGCCTGCCCTGCCCTGCCCTGCCCTGCCCTGCCCTGCGCTCTGGCATACCTACCAACACCTTGACTGTCCAGCCTGCTTCCTTCCCTGCTATTTCCCTCAGAAATAACTGTGTGGGAGCACCCCTGCAGCAAACTGCTATTGAATCCTAATTCGATGACTCAGTGACTCTTAAATACCGATTAAGCCATCGCCTCCCCCCCAACTTATGACCTATACAATTTTTGTTTAAAAAAAATCCCAAACCAACAGCGTTAGGGGAACGTTTTTAGCATTTAATAGGATTAAGGATACTTGGAGTGGGGGAGATGTTGAGCTATTATGTTTATCTTTGCGAATGTTGGATTTGTCCCCATCAAAAATACCGAACACTTTAGCATTTGGAATGGTCGGTAGTGGCTTTCGGCTGTATTAACAACCACTTTTATTGCTGAACATGGTGACTTCAACTTCATCAAGAACATTCCGTCTTTTAAGTTTCGCTTATTTGGCTTGCCAAACGGAGCACTGTCCTTTTAAATATTTGTTTTTACGCAGCAGCGGCTTGGAGGAATCATGGTGCTGTAACTGTTTTCTATTGAGAAGAGTTCATTCTGGGCAGAATATTAGCATCCGTTTTCTTGTCATTAAGTTCTCTTTGTTTATCTTCGGAGGGTTGTAAAGAGTTAAAGTGAGTATGGTCTCATCCTTAGGATGCATTCCTTCAAATAAAGTGCAAAAGTGCATTCCTCAAGTCAGACCTTTTCCGGGAAGCTTTAAAGTCCTGGGCGGAAGCCTGTTTAACGTAAAATAGCAAGAAAAATGCAGAGCGGCACTCCCCCTTGGAAAAGCTTGCACTGTGAGGAGCGGGTGTGGACCGAGGTGGATTGCTGCAGTCAGTACATTCTAGGAGCAGAAGTGGCCGCCATGTTCTCTCTTTTTGTGAATCGCCCTCATTTGCATAGCACACTCTTCATTCATAAAAAAAAAAAATAATTAAACATCCATCACCTTGGACATTTTGCAAGGATTTCCTAAGAAAAAATTCGAAGATTGTTTGTCTCTGTAGATTTTTGAGTTCAGGAAGTGAGCAGAATTTGAAGTTGTAGATTGAATTTCAGAACATAGGCACACACAAACAACTAGCCCAGTTCTCAGAATGTTGACACAGTTATGTGGGAAATATCAGTTCGGGGAGGTGCTGGGATCACGTGATCGCCTCCATTCATAAAATACCTGGCTGTCCATTCACAGTGCAGTACACTGTCATTGCCTTCCGCCGACTAGACCTACTTTGAGAGAGATCAGGGAGCCGGTGTCAGATAGTGCTGGGTTAGGAGAAAAACTGCCGAACTGCTGAAGGGAATGACGGGAACTTTTACTGGTATTTGTAAAAGCCGCTGAGATCAAAATCTAAGATCTATTTTAGAAATGGGAAAAGACTTCCTAGCAGTTCAGTATTTTAAAAAGTACTTGGTATTTCCTTGCTGCTGAGAAGCGAATGAGGGCTTTGAATTAATGAAGGTATAGAATAGATTGCTATGTGGGCCTTGTTTTGGTACTGTACATGAATAAATCGAAAGTGCAAGTAAGTGAGAGGGAGAGAGCTAGCCACAGACAGAGAAATAGTTCAGTAGGTAGGGCTGCTGTTACACCAAAATGAAAAAATATTCCCGAGGTTTTAATCCTCAAGATGCTGATACTAAACAAACAACTGGGGTAGCGTCCCTCCCACTCCTAAGGGTAAAGGGGCAACTTGGAAATTAATCTTTCTTAATACGTAAGCTGTTCCTTAGGAGCTGTATAATACCATTAGTTTTGGTAGGGAAAGAACAGTCTATCTTAGCATATATTGCAATTTCAGAGTTTTTTCATAGGGCTAAAGTCTGGATGGTGGTGGTGTTTTTAAAAAACCGTCATATTAGAAAGTGAATTGTGTTCATCTGCTAATGAACAGCTCTTTTTCTAGAGCTGGCATTGTTTATTGTGCCTTAGCTCCACTACAAAGTGGATGTCTTTTGTGAGTAGCTTTTAATCTGATCATTTATACATCTCACTTTTAATGTACGAGGTAACATTTTGAAATGGAAATTCTTTATTTGTGTGTACATTATGAAGAAGCAAAAGTGAGATCTCAAGGCCTTAGTGGAGTTGAAAATGGCCCTGTAAGAATTTCTTCTTTAAGCCATAGTTCATTAGGGATTTAATTACAGTAGGAATTATTCTGTTTTCAGCCTTTTAAAAGGGGTGAAAATCTCCGGTATCTTGAGAAATCAGTAACTTTTTAGGTTAATAGCCATTGTAAAATGCAGTAAGACCTTTAGAGTCTTCATTGTCAAATCCATTATCTGAATCTAGAGTTAGAGAAGCAGGTGAGTGGTGAGTCTTTGAGATTGATTGTAAATCTAATCAAGATTAGTGGAAGATCTGTTCTGTATAAGGTTTTGTCTTAATAGGGACAAGCCAAATGAGGGAAAAATTAACGAGAATAGGACAGAACATTAGACTTTAAAATTTGTGTTAAAAAATCTGACTTTTCACTCTGATGAAATGACTCAGCCTGTCGACCTGAGTTCCATTCCTAGGACTCAACAGTGAAAGGAGAGAACCACTTATGGAAGTTATCCTCGAACCTCCACACACACATGGTGGTATCTTTGTATTTGCACAGATATATATAATAAAAATGTCTTTTAAAAATCCAGCTTTGCAAAAGTCATTCAGATGCACCGTAGAGCAAAGGCTTTGCCACCAAAGGGGAGACCAAGCAGCACACCATGTGATTTTATTTTTGTAGGTAATTTTTCATTTTGTTTGTTCAATACTCCAGATGTTCCGGCAGATAAAACGGTATCATATTATACTGAATTAGCCTTTTAAGTAGAATTTTGTACACTTACAGACCTATTAGATAATACTTATGGCCTTTGTACTTTGCTGTTGAGTGCTTGTCATTGTGTGTGTCTGCCCTTTGCCAGGTTGGCGGAAGCACTCGGAGAGGTGAAACAGCTGAAATAGTGAGCATTTTACTTACTGTGCTGACATCAGCCACAAACATCTGCCATGTCAGTACCAGGATTTTTAATAGCAAGTTGGGATTATAGTAGATTTCAGAACTAGGTTAATTAGAATTAAATCACTTGGGATAAACTTGGTGTGATATAGTCTGGATTAGAACCATTTTCCTGTCAAAAGCAAATTTAATGCTTCATTAAAAATGCACCTCATAAGGGTTATTCTAAGGGTGTATGTGAGCATATGCATTTTCTTCCATTCTTCAAGTGTCTGTATATATCTATGCATACATTAAACATACGTGCTTGGAAAGTATTCTAGAACGGAACAGAAACAGTCAAGTAATGTATCTATATAGATATCATGTATGCATAATGTAAAGCTTGCATCGAGTTCAGTTGAGCTCCATGCCTGCTTCACCTTTTAACTTAAAGCTTTCTGGTTTTGAATTGTATTTAAAATTTTATTTATATTATGTATATGAGTGTTTTGCCAGCATGTATGTAAATGCACCCCTGTCCTGCAAACCTACAGAGGCCAGAAGAGGGCATCAGATTCCCTGAACGGAGTTCTGGATGTTTGTTAGCTGGTATGTGGGTGCTAGAAACTGAGCCCTCATCCTCTGCAAGTGCTCTTAACTGCTGAGCCATCTCTCCAGCTCCTTGAATTGTATTTTTAAACACTGTATACTAACATGGCTGAAACCTCACCCCCATTTTTTTCGGACATCATTTCTCCACAGAAGACTTTCTCATTTATGCCATATTCACCAGTATCCCCTCCTGTATTGCTGTGTACTTGATGCATATTTATAGATCTAAAAAAAATCAGTGTTGTAATCATTTACTCATTTCTGTGTTCTTTATTATGGTTCTCTATTTCATTTCGCCTAGCACAGTGCTTGTTACAGCATTTGTGTGTGTGTGTGTGTGTGTGTGTGTGTGAGAGAGAGAGAGAGAGAGAGAGAGAATTTATATATTTACATTTTATCTAGAAGGTAGGATAAAAAATTATGGGACTAGTCAATTACATTGTCTTTTAAAGATTTACCTTTTGATCTTTTAAGGCCAAATTGGCTTTTTTTTTGGCATGGTCTATCTCCTCAAATTGGAGAAGTAATGGCTGAGACTCAACATGCCCTAGATGTTCTCGGAGTGTCTGGATGTGGTTGGCCTCTGAACTGTGCGGTACATCTGAAGAACCACATCATCAACAAGGTCGTTGGCTGATTACCCATTTTGAAGTTTTAAATTTCTTTCCTTTCATAACCCCTTTCTTGTGCGAACACTGAGGAACTGACTCAGGATGAAGTTCATTGGTCAGGAAAGGGCGAAAGTTAAGGTTCCCTAATTTCATGCTGCTTTTGGTGACTGGTGACTGAGAAGTGCCTAAGGGGAAAGGTTAACAACTTATCTCTTACTAGGTTAACTTGAGTGACTAGCAGGTTTTACTGAAGGTGGGAAAGGGTTGATTGAAATGTACATGGCTTCATTCTCCAGTAGGAGGTAGAATTACATTAAAATTGCTGACTTAAGAAAGTTTACACATGCTAGAGTAGTATAGTCAGAGACTATAAAAATTGTTGTTGTTCTTTGTCCTTGTTGTTTTGAGACAGGATGTTACTATATCACCCTGGCCAGCCTGGAATTCGCCTGTGTAGACCAGGCTGGCCTCAAACTTACAGATGTCTGCTTACTTCTGCCTCCAGAGTGCTGGGGATTAAAGGTGTGCACCACCACCTCACCTGGCCTAAAACAATGGATTTTTGTTGAAGCATAGTTCATTAATAAAGGATCTTTAAAAAAAGGTGTGTTAACTGGCTAGGCAGGCGAAATGTCTGTGAGCTTAAATAGCAAAAAGTTTTATTTTTACTAATCTCTGCTAAAATTGATTTATAATTGAAGGAAGTGCTAATAGGCCATAGCAGCATTAAAGCTGCTTGTTCCAGAGAATGTGTTAGTTTCTTAGGGCTTTGCTAACTATGTACTACAAACTGGGTATTTTTTAAGAACAGAAGTTTATATTGTCCCACAATTCAGGAGATGAATTGTCACAAATGTGTATTGGTGGCGCCTTGTTCTCTCAACTCAGTGGTGGTGTTCTTCCCCCTTGCTGGCTTCAGTTTATTGCTGGGCATCTCAGGCAGTACTTGGCTTGTAGCTGTGAAACTCTAGCCTTTGCCTTCATTATTGTATGGCATTCTGTGTCTCTGCCTCTGTTTGACCTTTTTTATAAGGACACCAGTCACTGGATAAGGAATCGTCCTCATCTTGATGAATTATATCTGCAAGGACTGTTTCCAAATACGTTCACATTCTAAGGCACTGGGGGTTAGGACTTCAACAGATTTTTGAGGGACACAGTTCATCTCATGATACCAATAGAAATTAAAATTTCTTTCTTATAGCAGAAATGCTGCTTATCTCTAAAATTAATCTTGAAATATTTATAGTCATCACTCCCTTGAAATAATGATGGTCATTAAGCCCATTGCTATATCTTATGTATTCTGTATTAATAAAGAACCACAGTGCTGGGTTTGGTGGTCCATGCCTATACACAAGTGCTTAAAAGGCTGAGACCGAGGGATTGTGGTTCAAGGTCAGCCTGGACTATATATATTCTTTCTCAAAACAATCAAAACAAAACAACCCCAACCAAAAGACTTTGGCAAATCCTATCATTTATCTTTATGTTTAGTTCTCCATTTGTAAAACTAGGATATGTCTCAACGTCAGAGGAATGTTAAAATAAATTTAATCTCCCTCCTTCCATAGTATTTTTTTTTTATTAGAGATAAGACAGTATTAAAAAGAAGGCCGCTATCATATTCATGAAGTAATCAGTGCCCATTTTCACTCAGCATGGAGTGGTGTTACTTTTCAAAGAGGATTATTAACCTGTTAGAAAAATTTATTTCAGCTTAACTGCTAGAAAGCAGCTCTTCAGTAAAACAAAATCTAATTCCAACAAGCAGAGTGATGATACGTGTTCCAAATATTTTTTTTTTCCATGTTCTGGGCAAAGACTAAGCAAAAAGGTTTGTAGGTACAAAACCAGCAGGAGGCCAGTGAGATGGGTTTGAAATCAATTTTTTTTGTTCCATATAATTTTTTGATTAAAAATGTTATTCTAAAATTATGTGTGTGGGCCGGGGGGGGTGTTGTGCACATGAGTGCAGCGCTGTAGTTACAGGCCACTGTGAGCTGCCTCACATGGATGATGGGAACTGAGCTCTATCTTCTGGAAGATGAGGATGTGCTCTTAACCACTGAGTCATTGCTCCAGCCCCTTTTACTTCCTGGCCTGGCATCACCTGTAATCCCGGTTCCAGGGGTTCTGACACCCTCTTCTGGCCTTGACAGGCTCATGTGTGAATGTAGTACACATTCAAGCAGGCAAATACACGTACACATGGGGTAAATAAATGAATAAACAAATCTTGAAAAAAATAAAAATGCATAAAAAAGTAGTATTTTTATAGAATTTGTTAAAAGTCTTAGTACCTCACTGAGCATAATGGAGAAGTACAGGCAGGTTTGATGCTGTGCCATCCTTTTAGATGGAAAAATCTGTCTTTCGTGCAGTTTAAATGTAAGAGCTTTAAATATCACTGTATGGGAGGAAGTCTGATGTTTGCTTTCATGGGAGAAGAGATCTTTTTTCAATTTCAGTTATCCAGGAGTTAGACATCTCTTTTTTTTTTTTTTTTTTTTTTAATATATAAGATGGAGTCCAGCTAAGATCTTTATTAGGTTGGTGGGCCAAATTTGCTAGCTAGAATCTTAAGTTTTATCTGTTAGAAGGTTAACTTGGTCAATCAACAGTAGATTAAGTAGATTGCCAATTTTAGTCATGAACAACTGAAGCAAAAATTCATATATATTAATGCTTTGCCCTGATAGTCTTGTAATTCTGAGACAGTTATTTTGCTAATTAAAAATTAACTACATACATGGATCAGTAGTGAATTTGAAGTTTATCAATGAATTAAGACCTTAAGTGAGCATAAATCCATCACTTAAAATCAGAGTGAAGAATCTATATACTTTTGAAAACTGTTTGATTAAAAGATAAAAGTTGGGAACCTGTAAAAAAATAGCTTCAATAAATATATCAAACCAGGATATTGTTCAGCTTTGTATTTTAAGAAGGAAACGCCCCCCCCCCCCCAGGTTTTTTTCCAAGGGAGCAGGCTGCTTTAATGAACAATAAAGGAATTTAACTGGAGCTGAAAAGATTGCTCAGTGGTTAAAGGCACTTGCTGTTCTTCCAAAGAACTCCGGATCAGTTCCCAGCACCCACATGGTGGCTGCCGACCATAACTCCAGTTCCAGGGGATCCTACCCCCTCTTCTGGCCTCCATGGGTGTTGCACATTGCACACACATGGTGCACTTCCAAACCAGGCCAGACACTCATACTTTCAATTTAAAAATAAAAAGGAATTTGATGACATAGATGATATTGCTTTGAATCCGAATCTGTGTGGTATGTACTCCTCCCCAACATACCTAGAACCCAGCGAGTAGTCTGGCTTGTAATTACTGGCTCCCTTAGTTCTTCCCATTGGTGTTTACCCTGACTTAAATAAGTTTAGGTAGTCGGGAAGTGTAAGGAGACAAGGAAGTAAGTAAACACTAAGATGGATCTTCTTAATTGATTTCCTTTGTTTTGAGGAGGAGAGGAGAAATGATTATATTGAAGAAAGATTTTAAAAAGCAATTATGCAAACTTCACATGCCTGTCATGTGCTTCTTGTTCCATGTGTGCACATTTTTGCTTTCTTTAGTGTACATGCAAATAATTACTGTTACACTAGACTTTAAATAAATACCCCCAATAGAAATACAGTCTTTATTTTGTATATTTTTAAATAATCATCACTAGTATCTGTACCTGTTTGATCATATTGTACCAAAAGTTTACCTTGTTATTTTCCCTTAATGAACACTAGGTTTCTGGCCCTTTACTTTCACAGATAATGTAAACCAGACATGGTTGGTGCACAACTGGAACTTCAGCATTCAGGAAGCTGTGGCAGAGGGATCACAAGTTGACAATTCATGCTTGAACCAGCTTGGGCTGCATAGTAAATTCTAGAACAGCAGGGTTTACATAGTGAGGCCCTGTCTTAAAAAACAAAACCAGCCGGGCATGGTGACGAACGCCTTTAATCCCTCTGGAGGCAGAGGCAGGCGGATCTCTGTGAGTTCAAGGCCAGCCTGGTCTACATAGTGAGGTCCAGGACAGCTGGGGCTACAGGGAGACCCTGTCTCAAAAATACCAAAAAACAAAAACATTGTAGTAAGCTGTTTCGGGTGGAGGTCAAAGGTGGATATTGGGCGCTGTGCTCTGTCACTATCTCAGTGACAGACCTGGACCTGGAGTTGAGCTGGCAGCCAGCAAGCTGCAGGAATCCTCCTGTCTAAGCCTCCTCAGCACCCAGGGAGGCTTATATGCATGTGGCCACACCTAGCTTTTTACGTGATGCTAGGGATTTGAACACAGGTCCTCAAACATGCACAGCAAGGACTCTTTATAAACACTGCTCTAGCTCTCCAGTCCCCTTTCAATTAACTGCTTACGTGTAGTGTGTAGAGGAGGGTAATTGTCAAAAAAGTTTCTTTAAATGGTACTTGATATTTTTTCTGTTGTGGATTGTTTATAAGTGAAAGTAATCCCATAATATCCTAGATTCAATTTTTGGTTTTTAGCACCTTGTGACTCCCAGGACATAATTAAATTATGGCTAATATCTGAGGGATTATCATCATTAAAGTCATTTTATAGAAGGTCTGGGTCTGTAGAGCAGTGGGAGAGCCTTGTCTCCTGTGCATGATGCCTTAGTCCGATCTCCAGTAGGGCCTTCTGAAGAAGAGTCTTGTAGAGGTAGTCTTCATGCAGCCACTTTTTAAAAATATTTTACTTATTATTTTTATTTTATGTGTGTGAGTGTATTGCCTGCATGTGAGTGCATCCATGTCATGCAGTACCTGTGGAGGTCAGAAGAGGGCATCAAATCCCCTGGAACTGGAGTTAGAGATAGTTGTTAGCCTCCTTGTGGGTGTTGGGATTTGAGCCTGGGTCCCCTGCATGAGCAGCCAGTGCTCTTAACTGCTGAGCCGTCTCTCCAGCCCCAATTTTAATTTTCGTAATAGGAAGATAGCTTGAGGTAGTACAGCTTCTCTAAAATGTAGAAAGTGCCAAAAACCTTTAATCACAGCACAGGGTTGACAGAGGCAGGCAATCTCTGTGAGGTCAAGGCCAGCCTGGGGCTACATACTGAGATACTGTCTCAAAAAAAAAGACTGAACAAAACAAAAACCAAAATGTAGAAATTGTCACTTCTAAGTAAGGTGGTCTTCGTTGTTTCACAGAGATGGCACTAAATTAAACTGAGAGAGCATTCCTTTTTGGTGTGTTTCAATCTTAATGTTTTTAGATGTGTTTACATTTGATCCTAGCCAGAGGTTACAAGTGATTGTATATTGTATGTGTTGGTGTATGCATGTGTGCATATGTACACATATTTAGTTTGTGGTAGACAGTCCAGTAGTTTGGCTATTACAGTGGTAAATATCATTACCTATTTATGACTTTTGATACATATACTTAATTGCTAACTATTCAACTTCGTTTTCAAACATCATGTTTTGGATGATACTCTTGATACATAAAACAAAAAAATTGATGAAGGTCTTAAATGTCAAAACAAGTTTATGGCGTACTGATTCACAGGAAAGGAAGAGCCCTCCTATATCCCTGGTTTGCCTGGGGCAGTCAATATCTTTTTCATGTTTGGTTTCTGCTTTGGGAAGCAGGAAAGGGGTTAATTTAATATGAGAAGCAATTGTATTTGTTAGTTTAATTTATTTATTTAGTCTTCTGTTGTCCAGACTGGCCTTGAAACCACTGTGTAGCCACAGAGAATGACCTTGAACCACTGATACTCCTGCCTCTGTTCCAGAGTGTTGGGGTTACAGTTGTGGTAGCTCTCACCTGGCAAGGTTTCAAGTTTTAAGAAGTATTTCATTCTGTGATAATCTCTGGTAGGTCTTACCCTTGCTTAGTGATTCACATAGATCAAACACTTGCGAGAAATGCTTTATCTCATTTAATTCTTTACCCCAAAACAGATTATACCTAGCCCTCAGACCCTTTTAGCTGTACAAAATTGGATGAATAAGTTTTTGGTTAATGCTGTCATCATTGGTAGTGGTTTTTTTTTTTTTTTTTTTTTTAAGACAGAGTTTTCCTCTTCCCATAGCCCCAGCTGCCCTGGAATTCACTATATAGACCAGGCTGGCCTGGTTCTCACAGAGATCCACCTGCCTCTGCCTCCCAGTGCTGGAATTAAAGGCGTGCGCCACCAAGCCCACCTCAAATTCATCTGTTCTTTAAACATACGGTTTTTGTTCCTTTGTATTGCTCTGTGATGCTCTTTCAGCCACCACATTGTTTTCTTTCCTGAGATTATTTGAGTTGTTTTGGGTGTTTGAAATCATGAACATTTGCTGTGCTCCTGGTATGTGTGTGCTAAGTATTCTCTTGGGATGTAGGAAGACGGGTTGTTAGATAGGGTGTGAATTTTGAAGTTTATAAAACATTGCCTTAAAAAAACAAAAAGGCAAATGAGTGCCAAATTGTGCCTGCATGTAATTCCAGGTTATACTCCACTAGTTAATGTTAAGAAAGTGATTAAAATTTAACAGTGTGGTCTTGACTGGTATCTTGAATATCAGGTAATTGGGTTTTGCTAAATTGTCTTTGAGTCCTTACTGTGTGCCAGAGACTGAATTGATTAAGTGAACTAATTAATTTACATGATTAATAAACTCAACCCTGTGGGGTAGGTCCAGTCAAAACCATTTTCTAGACGAGGAAGTGGAAGCCTGATGAGGATGAGGTATGGCTCTTCATTCTGTCCTGATGGTGTTGGGCATTGCCTATTGCATCGTCTTCCTTTGGAAACCCTTCTTGCAGAATCTGTTTCCTCAGCGATAGCCTAAGTAAGATGGCTCAGTAAGTTCTAGCACTTCGGCTCTAATTATTTTGTGATTTGACTTAGTCTGTTCATTCCAGCTTTAATTTCTAAATATTGTTATTTGTGTTACTTTGTTTTTTTAGTGTGAAAATGTGAAACAGTTAAGGCTTATTATATAATTCTGTTTGAAGTTAATTACTTTTCTAGACTAACCTATTAGGTAGTCAGAAAATCTGAAGTGATTGTATATACGTGCATTTATTCGTTTTTATTTCTAATGTGTATGAGTGTCTTGTTTACATGTATGTAAATATACCACATGCATACAGTGCCCAGGAAGGCCAGAAAAGATGTTGGAATCCCTGGGACTGAGTTACAGAGGGTTGCTGGCTGCTATGTTGGTGCTGAGAACTAAGCTCAGCAGCCAGCACTCTTCACCACTGAGCCCCACATGTATGCTTGCGTGGTGTGTGTGTGTGTGTGTGTGTGAGAGAGAGAGAGAGAGACAGAGAGAGAGAGACAGAGACAGACTCCCTTTATTCCTGGCTGGCCTGATATGCATTATTCTTATGTATTAGTTAAAATTTAAGAAAAAGAACAACTTGGCATGGATTTGAAATGCACTGATCTCCACAAAAGCTTCTCTACGTGCATCAGTAGCTGGACTGTTTGTTACAGCCTTGAGGTAGTTGTTTATGAAGCCAGTCTTCATAAACATGTTTGGTGCTTGGTTAATGGTTGTAATGGTTGCCCCTTACCCCCACCCCTCCACCTTTCTCTCTTGAGACAGAGCCTTACTATGTTACCTTGCTTGGCCTAGAACTTGATGTGTAAACCCTTGTGGCCTTGAACTCACAGAGATCCACCAGCCCCCTGGCCTCTCCAGGGCTAGGGCTAAAGGTGTGTGCCACCTTACGTGGTATATTTGTTGTTATGTTGTTCTTAGATCCTTGTGTTTTGATTTTTTTTTAACTTATTTTTATTGGTTTGTCCATGTGTATGTGCCACAGGGGTGGGTGCCCATGGAGGCCAGAGGAATGCATCGGATACCCTGGAGCTGCAGTAACAGGTGAATGTGAGCCACCCAATGACTTGAGTGCTGGGAACCAAACTGCAGTCCTCTCCAAGAGCAGCAAGCACTGTTAACTGAGCCATCTCTCCAGCATTTGCCTCTCTTTTTAAGTTTTTCAAAACGATAATTCTTTTATTATTATTATTTATTTAATAACCACATAATAGAAGAAGCATTTCATCACAACCTCATTGACATATTTAGTAACAATTTCCGAAGCAAAGATGCATCTCTTTCAAAATTGGCTGTAAATTTTTAGGTTCACAGTTGAATTAATACAGTTATACAATATTGTACTCAGTATAAACCCTAGAAGACATAAAATTGAATGAGGTTTTAACCTTTAAATAAGATCTCCATTGCATTATTAAAATATACTGCAAAATGATAATTCTAATGTTATAATAATTTACTTTTTGTAAATGGCACAATGCTTAAACCCAGTAATAAACAATTATCCCTGTATTGTGTCAAAGTATGGTATTCTAAATATCAGGCTAACATTAAAGTGTTCAGTCTTGTAAAAATAATGTTTAGGTCCATTTCGGTAAGGAAAAGTTCCTCATTTAAAAGCCATTACATGTGTGCTCCCTGTCTTGGAGGTCCCTGGATGCTTCAGTGCATGGGCGCACAGGGCACAGTCATACATGGGCACGGGATGGCACCTGGTAGAAGCAGCCAGACAGTTCTTAATGTTCTTAATGAAGTGGCTGCAGCCAGCACTTAGGAGATGAGAGGAAGGAAAGGAGCTAACATTTTTTTGAGGTGTCCTCTGTTCCAAGTGTTAACATGGTAAGCAGTTTCCTCAGTGTAATATTCTAATTGAATGTTAGTTCTTTGTAATGCAAACCTTGCAAATAAAGACTCACTGGTGGGGGAGTACAGTTTACCCAAAAGATGAGAAAAACTGTTGAAAGTAAAACTAGTTCACTTTTAAGTGCCATCTTCTCATGTTACACTTAGCTTTACAGTTCTGTAGTCTTATGACTTCCGTAGCTACAATTACAGTCTTTACTGACTGACTGGCTTTGAAATTATACAGCAGGATACATTTCATTTTTTCTTAATTTTTTTTCTTTTTTCTTTTATTATTTTTATTTTATGTGTATGAGTGTATTGCCTACGTGTATGTAAGTGCACCCCTGTCGTGCAACACCGTGGAGGTCAGAAGAGGGTGTTGGATTCCCTGGAACTGGAGTTACAATGGTTGTTAGCCACCATGTGGGTGCTGGGAATCGAAATGGGATCCTCTGCAAGAGCAGCCAGTGCTCTTAACCACTGAACCGTCTTTCTAGCCCCTCTTCTTAATGGTTAAAGACTTTAATGTCACAACTTAGAGCAACAAGCAGTTTGAGATTAATTTATACTTTTGTATTGTGAATGAAATTTCATATGAATAATATCTTAGGTATTACTTAGGTGTATCTTTATATATTACCTATATAATGTTTCTTCATTAGCCAGTTTTGAAATGAATAATGTATACCTTAACTGAGAGGGGTTGGCCCAGTTGGGTCAGTATTTACTATAAGAGCATGTGGTGTGCCACTCGCAAGTCACACATGCACCAACAGCCTAGGTTTCTGATCAGAGGACAGGGGTGGTGTTTAAGGTAAAGAGCAGACAATAAAGGTAAAATCATTGGCCATGAGCAGACTGAACTGTATTTATTTCTCTCTTTCCATTCAGTTCTTTATTCTGAAACCTGAAGATTTTGTGGGTAAAAGGTAGAAATGGGGAAGAGATAAGGCAGACGTGCTGGTCCTTGCTGCTCTTGCCAACCAGGTAATCTGGAAGGTGGTTTTCAGTGTTCGGTATGGACCAGAGTGATTTGACAGGTGGTAGTTACTGGTAATTACTGCTGTTCTGCTTCAGAAATTCTTAAATCTTAGTGTGTAATGTGCACAGTGACAGAGAGATGTAATTCATTAAAAATTTATTTTTTTAATTTATTATTTTTACTTTTAAAGTAGAACTTTAAATACCCTTTGATGCCCTTAGTTTAGTCCCAGAATTGTAGCCCCATGTAGCTGCAGTTGACAATTGAGGTTTTTTTTCTGTAGGCTTGAAGGTATGCCAGGCTTTTGCAGAATCAGAAATGGGGCGAGAGCTGCTAACACTTGTTTAGAATTAACAGCACTATTGTATGTGTTATCTGATTCAAAAAGCAGCTCTGTGAGGTTGAAAAATACATACATATTCATTCTTTCTGTATTTTAGACCTACCAAAAGTAGGGGACAGTTTATGAAGAATATACATAAGTTCTCAGGCAGTGTCCTCAAATGATAACTAGCAGTTGGCGTTGCCAAGTGGGGCAGTTTACACCTAAACAGTGTTATCTGCTGACCGCATAAGTATCTACTGATACTATTCAAGCTTCACCAGTTGCCCTAATTGAAGATCTGTCCTGTGATCATATGCTGTATTGGGTTGTCATGTCTGCTTGGTCTCCCTTCATTTGAAATAGCTCACCAATCTTTCTTTTTATAGTCTTCACACTCTACTTGAAGAGTACTGGCGAGGTGTTTTGTAGAATGTTCTAAATTCGGGGTACACATTGGGACAACAGTGCAGTGTTAGAGTATTGGTGACATTGTGCGTTCAGTCAGGAAGTTGGTGCTGTTGATAGCACCGTGACTGGTGATGTGCAGCATTTGTCTAAAATGCTAGCCAGGTTTCTTAACTTTTAAATTGTCTTTGTAATAAGCATCTTCTGAGGAGATATTTTGAGACCTTGAAAATACCCTATTTTCTGCCATATACTTGTTATTTTTAACAATTGTTGATAATTATTATGTACAACACTTACAGTATTTATGTAAGCATTTCTGTGACCTTTTCAGTCTCTGTGAGCATTTTGATGCTCAGTTGTCTCACACTTGGCCAGTGGGAAACTCAGGCTTGTTGGTTTCTATGTTTTTTTACAGGTCTTTTTTTTTTTTTTTTTTTTTTTTTTTGAGCGCTTCCTTTTTGTATCATAAAGTGTACGAAGTTAAGCTCATGCTTTCTTTGCCTTAGTTTTGGAGTCATCTCATTTTTTCAAGGGCCACTGGTTTATTGGAGAATTGTGCTTAAAAACTACTCTCCCGATGTACTCCTCAGCTTTGGGGTGGCATTGTTTACCTTGTGCTATTGAAGAAAGCTAAGATGGGGCTGGAGAGGTGGCTCAGTAGTTAAGGGCTCTGGCTGCTCTTCAGAGAACTGGGGTTTGATTCCAAGCACCCAAATGGCAACTAACAGCTGTCCATAACTCCAGTTCCAGGGGATCTGATGTCCTCTTCTGCTCTTTGCGGGTTTTGCACAACATAGGTACACATCCATACATTCAGGCAAAACACTCACACACATAAAATAAAAATAATTAAATTTTTAAAAAGCTAAGCTGAAGTTGAAAATATTACTCCTAACACCCAGATAAAATGTGAGGCTGTAACTTCGACCTTCTCTGTTCTAGCTCCAAAGGCTAGGTTCTTTCTACTTACTTATAATATTCCTCCCTTACATTTGTTTTTCCAGTGATTTTTGCCTTTTGTCTTTCCTCAGCTCAATCTTAGTAAAATATATTCAAAATTATTTGCTAATATAATATCAAAGCAGAAAATAGCCATTGCAAGTCTAAAAATATTTGCATGTTGTAACACTGTGTTCTAGACATTGATAGTGTTGGAGTGTGTAGGTATGTTGGGTACCGTATTGATAATATTTTTTGTCTACTCTGACATTTTCCCCGCAAGTATATGGTTCAGTATAGGTGGATGGTAAGATTATTGTAAATTATTTCATTTTCTGTGTGCTTAGGAGGCTTAGGACTTACACATAATGTTCAAATATGACTCACAAATATTTAATGGATGTACTGGCATTTACTAGTGTTCTAGGTGTAATAAAATAACTTCGTTAAATGAGATTTGCTAAAATTCAAAAAAGTTTGTGTTTGCATTTAATCCTCACTGTCTTTCCCATATTCTCTGTGAAAACAGTTAAATGATTTGTCAAAGATTAGTTGAATAACTGAAAGGCATGTTTAAATCTAGTTTTCACAAGATCTATTATGTGAAATATCGTTGCTGTTGTATACATACTTTGTCAGGCTTTCAGACTGTCCTTAGTTCTAACGTTGAGTGTTTTCTGTTTAAATATTTATTTTTCTGACTTGCACATTTTGATTTGTACCCACTCAGCTTTTACTTGATTCATAAAGTGTAGGGTCATCCTTAAATAATTTATCTTAGAATAATTTAATTAATTTTTATGGAGCATTTTTTTCCAGGCTGTTTTGTTGAAGTAGTGACAGCATCTACAAAAAGACCTGTATTTGGGGTGGTACTTTCACATGGGAGGTTAATGCTTGCTTGCTGAGCATTTCTTTCTGAGCATGGTTGCTGTGATATTTTGTAGTCCCCTCTACACAGAAAAGTACACATACAGTTTGCATTTGTATTTCTATATTAAAAGAAGGAAAATATTCTGGTGTTTTAAAATATTAATGGTGAATAATATGGAATTATATTTTAGATATTTTGTAATAAATTTTAAAATGGAAACATGTATGAAGTGGGATAAGGTAAAACTTCTTAAGTTTAATCATTAGTAATAATGGAAATGAGTCTGAAGACAAAAATTTACCTTTGTTGTGAGAGACCCCTTAGAAAGTGTTCTTGTACACCAGATTAGCATGTCAATATATGCGCCTTCTTTTTATCTTAGTATAGTTTGACCATTGGTGAATGGCCAACAAGTATTCTACTACTGTTTTAATTGTTGTTCTTTAAAAATAAGGTTGATTGCTCTGCAGAGCAATTAACCAGTATAAGGCTAAAGCCATAGTTTTTAATGTAGATTATAGCTCTGCAGGCTAGGTTAGTTTTACTTTACTTTTTAGGTTAACTTTAGTAGAATTTAGTTGTAAGATAGATGCAGAATACTCCCAGTTTCCCCTTTCTTCTCTACTCCCTCTCTCTCTCTGCCCTGTCTTGTAAATTATGGTCCTTCTACTTCTCTGTGCTGGAAGTACAGGTGTGTACCCCCTCACCTGGCCGGTGCTGCCTTCTATTAGTCTTAGAAGTACACCTCCATAGGGACTTTGGTGTACTTTCTTCCCACCCCCACTTTGTTTTTTTGAGACAGGGTCTTCCTATAACCCCAGCTGGCTTGGATCTTGCTATGCAGACCAGGCTGGCCTCAGCCTCATGGAGATCTGCCTGCCTCTGCCTCTTGAGTGCTGTTAATTAAAGGTGTATGTGCCATGCCCAGTCCTTCTGCCCAGTTTTTGGACCCAGATGGACCATGTACTAGTTGTGCTTAGTTTCCTCATTTGCAAAATGAATTTAATAATCACATCTGTTTTAGAAGATTTTATGAGGATTAAGTAGAATCCATAGAAAGCAGAGTTTTGAACTGTGTGTTCATGGTATTCACCCTAGATAGAAAGTACAATCAGTGATAGATCAAGAAAATTTCATCAAAGTCCAACTTAGTGAACCAGTGAGTTTACTGGGGTTATTTATAGGAGCACGGATGACTTAGGCAACTGCATCACTAAAAAGCTCAGTCTACCACAAAGGAGAAATCTCTTCCTCTCAGCACTTGCTGACTGCTTATGTCCTCAGGGAGGGACCGAGACCTTGAGGACCACCTCTCCACCCCCAGGGGAATGTTATTAATATTATTTGCCCAGTCTGCTGAGATTTTCCTGGGGTTGCTCATAGATGCTCTGTGTCAAGACTGTAGCAATTAAGTTCAACCCAGAGGAACCAGCCGCACGTATGTCTGCACATAGCGAGTACGAAAATGTTAGCTGTCTATTGATATTATTACTAGAGGTAGTAACTCATTGCAAATAAATGTTAAAAAAATCCTGTTGTAGATTAAGCTCTAAGCAATACAGGTCAAACATTTATGGGGACTTTGTAATATAATTTTCACAAATCTTGACTGTTTTATAGATTTCACAAATCTTGACTGTTTTATAGAAATTTGGAATGGGAAAGGATTTTTATTAAGACCTAAATAGCCTGAGTTTATTAAGACCTAAATAGCAATACTAAAGCCTGAGATTATAAAATAATTAGCTCACAATATTACATTTGTAGGAGCTGGTGAGATGGCCCAGTGGTTAAGAACACTTATTGCTCTTGCAGAGTACCAGATATCAGTACCCAGTATCCATGCCAGCAGTTCACAGTTGCCTGTAACTCCAGCTCCACAGGCTCTTATACCCTCTTCTGTGGTCTCTGTGGGTACCTGCACACACATTCTCTCTCTCTCTCTCTCTCTCTCTCTCTCTCTCTCTCTCTCTCTCACACACACACACACACACACACACACACATACACACACACAGATGTATACATAAATATAAATAAATCTTTAAAAAGTATTACAGTTGTATTATGTCTGTCTCAGTGGAAAGCTTGACTTCATGACTGGCAGTTCTGTGTTGTCTCCTGAGAACCGTCACCTCTGCTGGCAACCCTAATGTCTATTCTGGGAAATAATTTATTTTGGAGAAATAATCATCTCCTTTGTTTTTAGGGATTATTAATAAACACTAACAGCACTGACTTTTTTTTCTTCCCAGAGCTGAGGACTGAACCCAGGGCCTTGCACTAGCTAGGCAAGTACTCTACCATTGAGCTAAATCTACCCAACCCCAGCACTGACTTTAAAGTATTGGCAATATAACTTGGAAGATATGTCAGCTTTGCCTCCTTACAGGTATATGGCTTTTAAACAGAATCTCTTTGCTAATCTCTTCCACAGGTCCATGATACAAACTTTTGTAAAAGCACTATTGAGATACTCCTGGTAGCCAGACTATCTTTGCAGGAAGCATTTATAGAACTTTTTAAAAGAAAAGAACAAAGATAAAAAGTGTCTGTATCCTTATTATCTAGTTAGTTACTGTCACCACCTTCGTCTCAGCTTTTTAGTTAAATCTCTTATTGTTTTTGTAGGAGTAATTACAACTGAGTTAGGCTGTCAGATCTGTCTTTTCTAAAATGATGAAAATGATGTGATTTCAACTTAGGTTTAGGATTTGGGGGTAAGCAGTATATCCTTCAAGTTGATAATGAGCCTGTGTGTAGACCAACAAAAACACCATTTTTGCATAATCAAAAACAATTATTTGCAAAACCAAATGATTTAGGATGAAATCAGTGCTAATTTTGTGTCTTACAAGTAAAGGGACTACTTGGATTGTGAATTTGTAACAGAAGCAATGTTTTCACTTTGTCTTGATTGCAAAGCTCAGACGTCACCCAGGGGGTCAAGAAGAGAGGTTTATTCTAGCAGCAAGTAAGGAGTTCCCAACATAGAAAGAAAGTGTGAAGCTCTCTAACTCTTACCTGTTCTCACAGGACAGACTCATTATCATGTGGATAAGAGGGCACATTCTTAAGCATCTTAGTTTGAGGTCATGTCTCCTTCATACATTGCATGTTCAAAAATGGAAGATGAGAACACCCTTGGGCCGAATTCTTTTACTATTATAACAAGCAAAATTCACTTCTAAGTCACTTTAAAAGATGAGCAGATTGGCTTGGACAGTGTGGCTGCACAGCCAGGGTGTAGGTGAACTCTAGGTCACCTTGAAAGTTTCTATGTCAGGGCCTTTTCTAGAAAGAAAGAAAAAAAAATCAACTTTTAAGGTGAGGTTATAGTCATTTAAATGGTCCGCAGCCCCTTTTCCTAAAGATTAAGTGATTGTCATGGAAAGTACTGGCCTAGCCTCCAAACAAGCTATATTGACTTTCATTTACAGAGTGTACTAGTCACAGAATAGATGGTATCCCAAAGAGAAGGTAGTGACTTGCTTGGGTAGTGAGCCTAGCCCATCACCTGACATTTGTCTCTCAAATGGCTATTTTTTTTTTTTTCCTGGAATACACCTAACTACTGCAATAATCCAAAATCCACCAGTATGGTAAGATACTCTAATTGGAGGCAAGTTGTAGGACCTGGTCGAGTGGAACTTGCTGATCAGTGAACTAGTTCCAAGTAATAAAACCTCGTGATTTTCTTCATATGCTAGGAATAAATCTCGACTTTTCCTGAAAGTAAAAGTAGAACCAGCAGGTGGGAGTTACAGGGAGAGAGCAGATTTTGTTCTATGTATAGCAACAAGAACTTGTTAATGTGGCTTGTCTGCAAGCAGAATGGATTGACTTGGAAAGTCGGAACTAATCATTATAGTTATTTTCTGAGTGAGACAGAGGATTGATCATCCATGCCAGTCTTTAAAATGGAGAGCTGTCATTAGTCTGGATCCTCCAGGTTCCTTATAATTTTTAGGTCCATGCTTTTTAAACTCTCATACACTTAATTTGATATTCTGTTTTTTTCAGGTTTCCACTCTGAAAATGCTTGTTTGCATAAAAGAAACAGAATGCTTCGATTTGGGGAAATACTCTATGGTTTGAGATTTATAGTTGAAGAAAAATGCTGATCTCCATTGGTCTTTTCCTGTAGGGAAAGCAGCTTGCACATTCAGTTGATGTTCACAGAAGTTCCTTACAGTTCTTTTACTTTTTGCATGTGCATATTATGCATGTTTATGTAAGTGTGAGTGCGTGCGTGTCTGTGTGTGTGTGTGTGTGTGTGTGTGTGTGTGTGTGTAGGCTGGAGATGGTTTTCTTGATTGCGCTCCCTATTATTTACTGAGACAGGGTCTCTTGCAGAACCCCAGGCTTGCCTATTTAACCAGTTAAACTAGCCTAGTTTGCCAGCTGGCTCCAGAAATCCCCTGCCTCCAACTCCAGAGTGTTGGGATTACAGATGTGTCCTGCCACATCTGCCTGGCATTTACATGGGTGCTGGGATCAAATTCTGGTCGTCATCCTTGCATGGCAGACACTAATCCACTAGACCATGCCCTGGTCCCAGTTGCTCACAGTTCTGAATGCAAAGTTGATACTCATTTCTATGAGCTTTTATTGAGCAAAGCTGACTAATGCTACAGAAAGTATCAGACTGCAGTTCAGAAAGGATAGAGGCTGTGCTTAGCATACACAAGGCCCTTGGCTCAGTCTCACTGCTGCCTCCCCCATAGAGAAAGTCCCTTTTTATGTTTGTTGAGATGTTTGTCTGTTGATAGAAAGGCTCTCACTTCTTACTTTAAGAAATTAACTTCACATTTTCTGAGTTCATAATGCTCCACAATACTGTGTCCTTGTCCCACAAATGCATCTCTCTCTATTTAAGGAGTGCATAAAGTCTTTTTTATTCTTTAACTTACTCTGGTTTTGTTTGCCTCAAAAGCCACTGACCTAGATGGATTAACAGTAATAGAATGCTTTGAGTTTGTGGGTTTAGAAACATTGGAAGTTTGTTATCTAAGCCTATTTACTGGTAGCAGTAAATAATGTATTCTGTATGCCTTTAGTGTAATCTGACTCATTTATAGACTCAGTTTTTTTTTTTTCCTAGCGATAGCTGTTTTTATATCATCCTTTCTTTTTTCCCCCTTCAAGTAAGGACCATGGTTTGTAGGTATACAAGTGTTTTGCTGTCATACTATTTTTGGTTTTAAACCACATTTCTCTTGCTACTTTGTTTTTTACTTATTTTAATTTTAATTTTATTTTATGTGTATTGCCTGCATGTCTTTAGCCATATATCCAAAATGTAATGGACTACTGAAGTATTTTCCCTGCTAAATGGGGACTCTTTAACATTTACTAGTGCTTGGGTTGTTTTTGGGGGTGTGGTCTTTTTGAGACAGGGTCTCCCTGTGGCCCCAGCTGGCCTAGAACTCACTATGTAGACCAGGCTGGCCTCAAACTCAAAAAGATCTGCCCGCCTCTGCCTCCCAAGTGCTGGGACTAAAGGCACGTACTACCACGCCTAGCTTAGGTTGTTTTATTTTATCTTGCATAATTTCATTGGGTTTTTTTGTGATCATAAAAAAGGAAAATAAAAGTAATCTCCATGTCTTCTAATACTAATGACATTATTTTGTAAATTGTCCTAAGGAATTAATATACTTGTAAAAGTTATTTCTCCAGAATGAGATCTTTGAGTTTAAGAGAGCTTTGAGCTAGCAAATAGGCATTGATGTGGGAAGTGTCATAGAACATAGCAGTGAAATACAGCTAACAGCACGCCGCAGTGCTGCGGTAGAAGAGGCTGTGTGGGAAAGTGGATGGCGTGGCAGTGATGATTCCATCAAGTCTTAGTTTAAAATATCCACCAAGCCTTCATTGCCGAGATTAGAGTCGGCTGAAAAGATACAGAAGTACAACGTGCAGGTCAGCGGCGTAGAAGCTAGGCAGCACAGGATGCCCTGTGATTCGGTTCATTTTCCTAGTTCTTGTTTTTATATTAATTATGCATTTCTCAGCTGGATTCCTTCACTGTTGGCTTCCTTCCCTTCTATCTTTTCTTTCAATCTGCAAGGCAATGTGGTTTTCTTTTTTACATATAGCTTTTCCATCCTTTATCTGCTCAAAATGTGTTTTTTTAGTGAAGAACAAAGCCATTATTTTTACCATGTGTGAGCTAGTCTGTCTGTGTCTTGGAGTGGGTTAGTGTGTTTATCAAATGCAGGGTTTTCTTGCCTTAGGGCCTTTGTCTAAGAGAGTCTTCTATCAGGAGACTCCTTTTCTTCCTTAATAATTTACTTCTTTTCCTTTGGCTGTAGGTTACAAAGAGCACCTAGTTCCTGGAAAGACTTGGGTCTCAGATCAGGGGCAGTTTTCTTTGAAAGACAAGAATTGAGAAGAGTTCTATATTGTATGGCTTTTGCCTGGATTTAAGAATGGATTTGCTTGTACCTGCCTCTGTTATTAGAGTTCCTTCTGGAGTCTTAAGTTTACTGCTCCTAGATCAAAGTTAACCTCACAGGCATGGGGTAAACGACAGCTTCTCGAGGAAGGGGATTCAGAAGGGAATGGTAGAATACACTTTGAGCTTACAGATCCTCTACAAAGAAAGGTGTGAGTGATTATAAGCTTTCAGTGGTGGAGTTTGTGGTCATCTGAAGAGGTGCTCCACTCTGCAGTTCTCTTGTGCAAATGGAGTCTTAGTATTAGAGACTGTTTGGTCTTTGAATCTTAATCAGTATTGGATATTGAAATTTTCACCTTGTTTAGGACTAAACTTTCACAAAATATTTTGTCTTCATAGAGGTTGGTTAGTATGAGATGTTACTAAATTGAGATGAAGGTGGGGATTTGTCTGTTTTCCATTTTCTCTGTAATTGTGTATTGAACACCTGCTATACCAGATAACATTGTGTGTAGAGAACAAAGAAAAGAAAGGCTCTGCTCACAAAAATCATAATCCATATTAGTAGGAGACAGATAAAAACATTTAAATTAGTAAATGAGACCATTTCAGTTATAAGCATTAGGAGGAAAATGAAGCCAGAAGAAATACATAGTAACAGAATAGGGTGACAAGGAGGTAGGTTCCAGGATAACTTCGGCAGGATTCATTAGCTGATACTGAAGAAGGGAGCGTGGTTGAATATTTCAAGTCTCAAGTCTAGAGGCCTTGGGCAGGAGACTGCTTAAGGACTAGAGTGCTGTTGTGGTTGGAGTTCATTGATGGAGCGATGGACAAGGTTAGGACATGGAGCCTTGTAATGAATTTGCTGAGGTTTTTGAATTTTGAATTTAATGTTGAAGGACTGAGTATTCAACAGTGTGAAATGAAAAAAATCATTAACACGAAATATATTTAGCTTAAGTTGTTAAGGATAAAGTAGTAATATCTTATTGTTTGTAGATTCCAGAACATGCTGTTTATTTACTCGGAATGGGGGGCAGTTGAGACAGGGTCTCCCTGTTGCCACAGCTATCAGACTGGTCTCAAATCTTACAGAGATCCACCTGCTTCTGTCTCCTAAGTGCTGGGACTAAAGGTGTATGCCACTACGCCCAACTGCTGTTTATGTAGTTTTTGTTGTATAGTTCTTTAGTTTTAGAAAAGATAAATTGAGCTGGGCCTGGTGGTGCATGCCTGTAATCCCAGCATTTGGGAGACTGAGGAAGGAAGTTGCTGTGTTTGAGGCAGACTGGATTACATAGTGAGTTCTAGACCAGCCTAGTCTACAGTGTGAGACCTGATCTCAAAAACAAATAATCAGATGTATGTAATAGTAAAAGTGACTAAAAGATTATATTCCTACTTTGTTAAAGAATCATTACTAGTTACTTTAAGACAAATCTTGAAAAATGGAGTGAAAACAGTCCACATTTAAGTGAACTACCATTTAAGAAACCAGAGCGTTCACACAGCCAAGGACATCCAGCTTCTCTAAAGTATGCAACCTTACAGCCCAGCTTCCATTTCTGAGGCAGCCACTGGTGTGAAGAGTCCTTTGGGTGGCTGCAGCTCCAGCGCTGCCGTGTTCTCAGACCCAAAGCTGCTCTGTTGGCTTTTGTATGCTTTTGACCCCTGCTTTAAGACCTACAGCACTTTTACAGGTGTATAGGCCACTGTGAATCTTCTGTGAGATGACAAGAGAGAGAAAATTCAAACATTTATTTATAGCTACTAATTTCTTTCTAAAACACAGACCTTCTAAAGTGATCTGTCTTAACAAAAAGATTATCAGAACCTGATTATAACTTTACTAATTATCCCATATTACTGAAGAAACAAGTGTTCTATACTTACTACACCAATTTATTACTACTGTGTTCAGATTATCTTCTATGATTTGCTTTTGCATTTTGAGACAAAGCCATTGTCTTTGCTTTTATTACATTTCAAATTATCCACCTATGTTAAGTATCTTGGCTCGTGTCATTGACTTTTTGTCTTTAAAAGGATTATTTCTCCCAAAGTTTAGTCTGTTTTATATTCCTTTACACAAGTTTCTGATTTGCTCTCAGAGCTTCCATTAAATTGGAATAATCCCATTAGAGTAAACATCTGTTCCTCTGAACCTCCACAGCAATTTGTAAACCTCATTCCCCTTACGTGAGTCAAGTTAGCTGTACTGTGAACACTTCTCCAGGAAAGGATCTGTGTCTTATCTCTGGGTACTTTGTACTTAATGCATTGTGTGTGCAGGGATGTGCTTGTGTGTGCATGTGTATAGAGACTGGAGACTGACATCAGATGTCTTCTTCCATAGCTTTCACCTCACCTTTTGAGGCAGGGTCTCAGAAGTTGGAGCTCACTGATTCAGATGGTCCTGCTGACCAGCAGGCCTCAGGGATCCTCCTGTTTCTGCCTCTCCAGTGCTGGTGCTACAGCAAGCAGCACACGGCTGTGCTGCATGTTGGGGGTCTGAACTTAGGTCCTTATGCTTGCGTGCCAAGCACTTTACCACCTGAGCCTTAGTGTATTGTCCTACCTTAAAAATCCAATGAATTTGTCCATCGTTTGTCCAGTTTTAAAAAAATCTGTTACATAAGTGTGTCATAAGTGCTGTTGCTTAGGCTCTCCATGTCATTTTAAAACATTCTTTTTATGTATATGAGTGTATTGCCTGCATGTAGGTAGGTGCACCAGTGTCATACAGTGCCCGCAGAGGTCAAAAGAGAGTTAGGACTGGAGTTACAGACAGTTGTTAACTACCGTGTGGGTGCTGGGAATTGAACCCCTGGACTTCTGCAAGAGCAACCAGTGCATTTAACTATGCCATCTCTTCAGCCTTTCTGTATCACTTTAGGTGCTACCTTTTGATGCTCTTAGCATATATAGATACTCATATTTTTGCTTCTGTGACAGAATACCTGCTATAAAAACAGCTTCCAATGAGGAGAGTGTTATTTGGGCTGTATTTCAGAGGTTCAGTCCATGGTTGCTTGGCCTTCTTGCATTGGCCCTGAGATGACGGACCATCTCATACCATGGACCATGGCAGGGAGGAGAGCTGCTCACCTTCTGGGGGCCAGGAAGTGTGTGGGATAAGAGAGAGGTGCCAACATCCTCTTCAGGGGCATGCCACCAGTGACTAGGTACCACTTCTAAGGGTTCTACCAGCTCCCAAAAGGACCCTAGGCTGGTGACGAAGCCTTTTAATACATGGTCTTCAGGGGCTCACTTATTGTGAGCCAGACCTTGACACCATACTTCACTGTTGGAATACTTACTCTCTGTTAGCAACTGGTCTGCATCCTGCAGCACTGCCGGGCTCAATCTTTACAAGCTTATAGTCTTGGAGATTTTCTTTGACTTGTGCAATTTTTAGATTACCTTTTCCCATTATGTATATTCTACCTGAGTTTTCTTCTAAAGAATAGATCTAGGCTTCTGTCTTTCAGCTTTGTCTGTAACGACACTACTGTAGTCTCAGGCGTCAGTATTAAAATAGTATCTGGATTCAAATAGCATCTTCCTAGCAGCCTTTCTATCTTTGCTTTCTGGCTATTCCAAGCTTTCCTGATTCTATTTTTTTTTAGTAAGTATTCTTAGATACCATTTTAATCATATCCCCCAACATAGACGCTAGAATACTTCCCCCTTCTAATATATAAGGCCTTCTACCGGTGTGATTCTTACATACTTGAACTCATTTTTCTTGTCACTTGAAATTTTCAGCTCATGTGTGTATAGTGTACATGTATTTTACATATCTTGCACCATCTTTCACGATGTGCTACTCACTTTAAATGACTTTTACCTTTTCTCAAGTCTGTGCCCATGTTGT
This sequence comes from Nannospalax galili, assembly GCF_000622305.1. Taxonomy (NCBI): domain Eukaryota; kingdom Metazoa; phylum Chordata; class Mammalia; order Rodentia; family Spalacidae; genus Nannospalax; species Nannospalax galili. Next base: position 1,504,293 of record NW_008360323.1, on the reverse strand, counting down.
CCCCATCCTAGTGTAGTTGCCTTCTGTAGTTTAGTCTGTCAGGTACACTTCGACTCATCATCTGTAGAGAGTTGCTAGTTAGGGAACCAGCCCTTCAGGCCTTTGCATTCAGAGAACTAACTCTCCAGGTGTGTTTGTTTCAGGAATTAGCAAATAAGCCAACACAGACAATTCAGACAGCCAACCTCACAGTTGTGTGAGGTTTCTCACTGGCTTTCTGTGCTGGGTCTGCATGAGACAGGTGTGGGTGTGTGTTGGTGTACATTTATGTGTATCAGTGAGTACAGAGAGTCCTTTGTAGCTTCCACTAGAGGAATCCAAGAGCCTGAAACTGAAGAATGAGATAAAAGTGTGCGTGTGTGTGTGTGTGTGTGTGTGTGTGTGTGTGTTGGAGTGTGTGTGTGTGTGTGTGTGTGTGTGTGTGTGTGTGTTGGAACTGGGTCTCACTGTGTATCTCTGACTGGCCTGAAACTTGCTATGTAGACCAGACTAGCATCAAATTCTGCCTCCTCAGGACTGGGATTAAAGGTGTGCACAATCACACCCTGTTAGAATTTATTTCTCATTGGTGGAGTATAAATGTAAATGCATTTTTTTTGTACAAAGTTCTAGTTCAAAGAGCTTAGGCTTTTTATTTTACTTTGAATTTTGTGGTGCTGGGGCATGAAAGTCAGGGTTGCTGGCTTGGTAAGCTTGTGCCTCACCACTGGATTACTCCGAATTTTAATTGAGTCTTTGCCCTTTGATTTGGGGAGGCTTATATATGTTGGTGGGTATGGAGAAATGGAAGGTTCCGGATCTCTCGCTGTAAGAAAAACTAGTTCTGAGAGTAAACCTTAGTTCATTAATCTATAGAGCCTGTTATCAGGAGAGATCTTTTGGTTCACTAGGCACTATCAGACCTTGTCCCTGGAAGGTTTTATTCAGGAGAGTGTATGTCCTAGCTTTCTAGGAGCTGGCTCTTTGCTCTTGTACCCAAGATTCAAATTTATTATTTTATAATACTCTATTACAATCCACTATTCTTTTTTAGTAGTTTACTACTACAAATTTTTATTTTTTTATGCTTCTTGCAGCGTTTGTTTTTGTTTTTGTTTTTGTTTTTGTTTTTGAGACAGGGTCTCTTGTAGCTGAGGCTCTGTCCTGGTCTTGAACTAGCTGTGTATCCAAGGCAGGCCATTAACTTGTGATCTTTCTTCCTCTACCTCCCTAGGCTAGGATTGCAGGTGTGTGCCACCATGCCTGGCTTTCAGTGACCTTCTTGATGATGTGTTTTTGAAGAATATCTTATTTGCTAAAAGTATCCGTGACTTTAAGGTTTATAACTAATTATTTAAGAAACCTGGGCTGGTGAGATCGCTCAGCAGGCAAAGGCATTTGCTGCCAACCCGATGTCCTCAGTTTGATCCCTGGAACCCACAGGGTGAAAGAAGAGAACTGACTCTAGCAGGGTGTCCTTTTTGACATCCCCCCATACATAATAAATAACTTTTTAAAATCTGTAAGAAGTTGCTAATTATTTTCTACTGATGTTTATTCATAGCTGGGTAGAATCTTATTAAAATTAATGCTGTATATGATCAGACAATGTCCATGTTCTGACAGCTGATATTAACAAAGTGAGTTACGATAAGGAAGCCTTTCTTTAAATAAGACATGTTTGTAAGGAAGTCCCTGTTTATCTAGTGGTTATTGTTGTAATAGTAAACAGCTGGGAAAATCCATTCTTCTTTGTTGAAAATGACTTTGAGTTGACTTTAATTCTGGTTGTCTGGAATCCTAATGAAGATGGACTGTCATGGACTGTCACCTGTGTCATCAGGCAGCATTTTGTCTATTGATAAACAGCACCGTACTAGGAGGACTGAAGGAGCTGTGGAAAGCCACTTATGGTCTTCCCTGGCCCTGACTTGGAGAAGTTCTGTCTGTGGGAGAGTAAAGAGATGTTTTGGTTCCTCTCTGGAACCAGCTTAGCTTCTACTTACCTGTGCATCTACGTCTTCATAACTGGACTATCACTTAAGCAGAAATGGCAAGAACAAAAACAAAAAAACTCACCTGATATCTGTTTTTGGGGAGGACTTCTGCTAAGCTAGCACCTGTAGGGCTGTCTCCTAGTTGGTGTTATTTAAGAGTACTAAGTGTGCAATGTGCAGGGTGATGGGCTTTGATTGTTTAGTTGGGCTGAAAACAGTCTGTTAAGAGCAGATAGATTTTATTGGAGGAATCACAAAAATAGTAACTGCCTAGTGAGGAATTGATGGTAAATGCATAGCGTTCATAAGCGAGAAGCCTGTCTAGCCTCTAGAAGCCGGCATGTGAGGGAGAGAGTGCATGTTTTTATATAGGAGTAAAGAGCATCCTTTAGGAGAGAATTCCAAGGCAGGGATGCACATTTACTTTCTCTTTAGTGAGGACTTCAGTTTCTAAGAAAGAACATTCTACACTTTAAGCACACCTTTCTGTGTAGTGTCTCATTACAATTTTTAAAAATAAGCTGTCCAGTATCATGTCTGTTTACTTATTTGTAATTATGGAGTACTTGTCAGAGTTGACATAGGCTATTTATATACATTTATTTACATATATATATATGACTTCAAATCAAGTTTTGAAGTCTTAGGTATGAATTTTTAAATTTTTTAATTGATTACCTGTTGGACTAATTGAAGCATATAGTTAGTATTTAATCTGCCTTACAGTGTATTTGAGAAATGCAAGTACATCCTATCACTCTAATGATTCTCCAAGCAAGTTAGAACAGACCAGACAGGGTTTTTGAGACAGAAGGTCTCACATTAATTAGATGTGTGGTTACTGTCTTTCAGACCAACACTAAGAGGATTGTAGGGTTCGTGCAGATTTCCTCCTGTCTCCGTGTCTTCCTGCCTCTTTTTCCTTTGTTTTGTGTAGCTATGATTGGCCTGGACAACACTTTGTAGACCAGGTTAGGCCTGAAGTTTGCTTTTGATTCAGTGTTTGCCTGGTCATGGTTCACACCTACCTGTTTCTAGGGTTCTAATAAGATGGTTCTGGGTGTACTTTAATCTTTTGGTGTTTCTATCAATGAATGGGCCTTGGAACAGCATAACATTTTTACTGCTGCTGTCCTTTAAAATTTTTTTGGCTTTCATTATATTTTCCATTGGACAGTGCTACTACTATTGGACATTAAATTTCCTGTGAAAACTGAATCCGTTTATATTGCATTTAGGAAGAAGGAATGCCTAAAAATTTCAAAGGACCCACAGTTACAGTTTCTATTTCCAGATTAGTATGGCTTCTTAAGAGGAAGTTTCTAAACTGCCTTCTGTAGATGAAATGTTGTGAACACTGTAATTTTTTATTTGATTGTTTAAGTCACCTTGCACTGTCTACTCCTCAAAGCCACCATTGAAAGGTATTCACAAGAAGAGCTTTAGCTGTTTTTGTGACTCCTTTTCGTCTGGTTTTATCTTGATGTTCTGGGTATATCCATAACTAACGCATTCTGCTTTCTCTGAGCTGTTCTGTTGTGGAATCTATCCCTGCTCCTAACTCCATGTCTTTCTTGTGTCTTCAGTTTTATTGCATCATCCTAAAGCTGGCATCATATCCTCTGTTCCTCACCTGCCCTCAAATGCCAAGATCTTAATGGACCTTAGCATGCATAGAGCTGAGTGCTGTTTCACCTCTGCTAATTGAAGTCATATGCACAGAACCTTAGGGAGTGGACCGTGTAGTCACAAGTCCCGGCTGCTAAACATAAGGTACTCTGCTGGCTTTCAGCGTTGAGAGGACTTCCCTTCTCAGGAGAGCCCTTGAATCTCCTTGAACAGTTTTTCTCACCAGATGCTGTTGCTACTGACCAGTCCAGTTTGGAGAGTGTTACTTCAAACTACCCATAAACCCTCAATTGTCAAAAAAAATCTCTGGTAACACAGGCAAGACCAAGCAATGACAAAGCAATAAAATTTTGCTAAAGACACAGAAAGAAGAATAGACTCCTGTATCTTCTTCCTACCTGGTAGAAAGGAATTTCACATGTAATTTTATTAACCTTACTTAGAAAAATGGAGCCGTGTCTAATTTTTCCTTTAAGAATTATTAACCAAGTTGCAGTAGCAGTTAACCGAGTCTTCTATTCACAGCCCACATGGTGAAAGCATTTACAAAAGAATTCCCTTTCTAGCTTGTCTATCCTCCTAGCTTCTCTCTTAGGACAATCTAACTTTTATACATCCAGCATGAGAGCATCAGCCTTTCTTCAGGAAACACCTTGTTTGCTGTGTACCCTCTAATTTCCAGAGTCACTACTTCAAGTTTCAGGAGACAAGCTCAGTATCTTTAGGAGAGGTGCATGTGGGGTATTCTATAAAGAGTACAGAAAGGACTGCAGGACCAGCTGTACTTGAGCAAGTTAGTAAGGTGGAATACTATAAAAAGTAAGTAGGTGGGAACAGAGGTATTGGCTCCGAATTGAGGGAAGGTGGCTGTCTCGTGTAGAGTGAGTTAGTTTTTGATGTGAGGAAGGGGAATACGACTGTTTAAATTAATACCACCAAAAATTATTTTCTGCTATTAGAAGAAATATATATACAAAATTGCTAGCTCCTGTCACAAAGTACTCAGCCTTTCAGAGTCTCT